>NC_090228.1:7062698-7177698 GCF_024489055.1 Chanodichthys erythropterus
CCTGTTAAGTTTACATGAATATTTCAAGGCAGTGGCACACAGTCACAGTACACATATGATGCAGAACTCACCATTACAGTATGTGTATCATTCTCAAAAGAGATTTAGTAATTCAAGCACATAATTGGTCAAAAACAAAATTATCACTATTATTCATGTAACCAATATCTCATCAAAATGAAAAGAATTTGCTGATGATGTACAGTTGATCATCTCAAGGTTTAAATGAACTGTTAAGCAAGTGGTGATAAATTTCATGTGCAATGAAATAAAAAATGAAAGCACACAAAACACTGGACAACACAACACAATAATTCTCTGTTGTTCTTTTGTTTTGAACACTCTTCCACTCTTCAGATTTTTATAGATAAATAACACTTTTGAAGACTTTGTTTATTTTTATTTATTTGTAATAAATAATAATAATAATAATATAATAAACATGTATTAACTTTAACCACAAACATAAATGAATAGGGATTACAATTTTGGATGATAATAATAATAACAGAAACAAAGGATAGTAATAATAAAATTGATAAATAAAAGAAAAATAAAATAAATGACAGCACTTCACATTCCTACTCCTCAGGATATATATTCATCTCTATAGCAAATGAAACAATTGATCTTGGTTTCTTCTTCTTAGTGTAGCCTATTTAAAAGACTCGATAAACAAAAACTTCTAATGACTGTATTGTTTACTCGGCAGGTGGACATGACGTCACGTGGGGTCGCAGTACGCCAAAAAATAACAACATGCACGTCCGCATAAGTGCCTCCCTGCATTCTAATAAGCTAGTCCCCCCCACCAAAACTCGGCCGAAACATTGCGATGTATTGAATTGAGATACAAAAAAACAAGCTGCCGCTTCGCGTTGCGCGTCATGCGAGCGCATTCAAACAGGAGTCGGTGTTACTCGGGCGTTTTTTACACTGTTGCGTCGGTAATAACAGCAGCACACTGACTGAAGACAGCAGCGTCTCGCGACTCCGAGCGGAGGAATATCAACAGCGCGTGTTGTGCGTTTGTTTTTAGCGCTTTTTTAAACCACTGACTCGTAAACACGAGAAACTTTGCATCCTCGAAGGAGATACATTCACTTCTTTTGGTGAGTTTTCACGTTTATGCCTTTCATACACTGACCTTCTGAGTTTGACTTCACTCAGAAGTTGAGGGATGGGTTGTTTAGTGCTTGTTGGATGGTTTATAAAGTGTTTGTGTTGTTAGAGAGTTTGTGAGAAGTCAGCTCTGTGGTTCTATCCTCATAATCAATAAACATCCAGTGACAGTTTGTGGCATATTAGGTTATTACACGTCTCATCAACTTTCGTAGTGTTTATTGCTGTTTGTATTTGTGCGTCGTAGTTTTAAAACAACCTGAGGGAAATGTAAACGTACATTAGTTTGGTTTTGAAAGTAATAATAATAACGGAAGAATTTCTGTCCGTTTTAAAATAAGGGATTTTAGTTAATGCACTAAGGCATGAAATGTAAATATGCAGGAATCTATTATTGCTCTCGTATCAGTGCATTTACTATTTATACATTTTTTTTTCTTCAAATGATTAAGAGTGATGAATAGGTTTATACAAGTTTTTAAAATTGAAATCAGGTCATTTATTTATTTTAATATTATTTAGTTTTGGTCTGTTTTTAAGCTTTGTAATTTTGCATGAGTTTTAATATTTTCAGATTGTCGTGAAGTGTAAAAAAAGTGACATTTACTAATGTGTATATATATATATATATATATATATATATATATATATAATACACGTTATGTATTATTATTATATATAATACACGTTATTATTATTATCATCAAGGTTTACATTATTCTTACCGTGGTTGCTTGCTCCATTTCCATAATCCGGAGTGAATTCTTCATCGCTTTGGAGCTGCTCTCGGAGCAGTGAGTGTCAGGACAGTAAGGCTGATGTATTGGAGTGTTAATGGACAGCACTCCTCTTAAGACAGCCACATCTACTGCCAGCGCAGTTTCAGTGGGTTCAAGGGATCTGGTGGGACTAAATCAATAGGGTAGGTGATTTTTTTTTTTTTTTTTTTAAACAAGGTGTATAGTATTACAGCTCCTGTCATGGCTGTGATTAACTCTGAGAGTTTACACCCCTATGTTGGTTGCAGAAGCACCTCTGTTTCGCTGCGGCAGCTGTGCAGGTGAAGTGCAGGTGTGCATCATGGTGCTTCGTCACTCAACGCTTTGTCGCTTCAAAGAGGCCGTAATAGCAGTAGTAAAATTTCGAGCACACACACACACTCACACCTCGGCAGCTCTAGACGTGCTCTGTAACGTGAAGCCCGGCCCTTTGTTAGCCCCACGCAGTTCTTCCCAGGTGATTTTAATTAGCACTGTTTCAATGAGCAGTGTTTGGAGCGTGATGTTTCACGTACGACATGCGGAGGGAGGGGGGGACGGCTGACCTGCGACAGGAAAGCGGGGCCTGTATTCAAATTATCCTGATGTTTTTGTGGGCACAGCCTGATTACGGCGTTCATCATTTGCTGGGGTGTGTACATGCACTGCTTTATGTTAAAAGGAAAGACATCCTTTTAAAATTAATGCACGTGCATTGAGTAAAATAAAATCATTTGTCTGGGTTAAGAAGCCATGGTGAGTTGACTTCTTGTAGGTTTTGCTTTTATTCATATTGAGAGAGTAATGTGGATAGAACCAATTTGTTGTTTAAAATCACAAGTTTTTTTCTTTCAAATATTTCATATTGCATCCTGCAGTCACCACTTACAGAAAATGCCCATCAAAACTCTGTTTTTTCTTTATTGTAGTGTTTCTTTAGAGGATTTTAAGGAAAACAACCTTGGAATGTCAAAGGTTAAGCTCCAAAAAATGCTGGGTTAAAAACAACCCAAGTTGGCTTAAAAATGGACAAACCCAGGGAGGGCAGTTTTATTTAACTCAACTATTGTTTCAAAATTACTATATGGCTGGCTTGAAATGAGGTAAGTTAAAAATAACAGACACATAATGACTAGAGACAACAATAATACTCTAAAGGTAAACATGTATTAATAAGCAATTTAATAAATGTGTATTGTTTAATTATTATTCATTAAATGCACTAATAAATGTTAATTTATTATATATATATATTAATACATGTTAATTTCCACCATACTTTGGGTTAATTTTAAGCAAGCAATACAGTCATTAAACAATAGTTGAGATAAATAAACCTACCCAGCAGGTTGGGCAAATATTTAACCCAACTGCTGGGTTTGTCCATTTTCAACCCATCTTGGGTTGTTTTTAACCCAGCATTTTTAAGAGTGTAGTTTTCATATGTGTTTCCGTGATAAGTGGTGTAATTACCCCGTGTGTGTTTTAATATACATCTCTAAACAGGGTCATAAAACTCTAATGGCAATTAAGGCGGAAAGCCTTCTGTTTGTATCCATGTTAACTTCACAGAAATGTTTCCATGACAACCTCCATGCATGTTAAGGCAACCAGAGGTGATCAAGTCTTTTTTCTTTTTTCCCCCTCCCTTTCCTTTCCTCTCGCAAGAGTGGAATTTGTGTTGACAGTTCTGGCCTTTAATGGCACTTTGGTGCCGCGTGAAAGTATTTGTTTACTGGGATCATATGCTGCTAGCTGTCAGCCTCGCAGAGATTGACTTCTCCAGATAAAAGACTGTATTACATGCTTAAGAGGTCTTATGCGCCATAATTATCCACATCATCCTAATGACGTTTGGTGTGCTTCAGTAACTAAGACACCGAGTGCACGGGCTTCCTCTGAGGTCATCTCTTAGAAATGAGAAATGCTGTTTTTGTTGTATTACAGTTGATATTATGATGCTTATTTTATGGATTAAAATGTTTAATGTATTGAGTAAAGGGAACTGTTTCATCTGTATCTGAGGTTGCAACGCTCTAGACCTTTCCACAGTCTGTTTGATAGCTGAGAACTGCATTTATTCTTTCTTTTAAACATGGCGTATATAATCCCCAAATCTAGTCTTTTGACTGTGACGGCGCTCTTTCACAGGAACGATATCACATGACCTTTATGGAGAGGTATTTAAATCACCCATAAGCATCTTATCTTAGAGTACAAATGCCCTTGAAATTATTAATTGTACGCATAGCTGATAATATCAGTGCTGATATGTTGTGTCATCTCTTTTTTTTGCATTTTGAAGGCATGACAGGGTCTTGTTGTCTGAAGGCATTGATTTACTGAGCGTTTTAGTCTCTGGTTGACTTAAAACCCCAGTCAATGTAGATGCAGGGGGGTGTCATTTGTAGTAAACGGCAAGGTCAGCCCTGCTCGGACCAAACTTGCCTGTGGCCTGTGACGAGAGGAAGTGTGGAAGTAGACTCGATGCTAGTCTAAGTGATACTGTTTATGCTAGGCTTAGTTTCAGCACCAATGTTGAAATGCAGCTATTTAAGAAAGGTATATTATATATGTATATATAATATATATACATATATATAATTATATTTTTATCTATATACGTGTGTGTGTGTATATTTATACATAAAATACACAGTGCACACACATATTATGTAAACACAAACTTTTATTTTGGATGTGATTAATCGCAATTAATCATTTGACAGCACTAATATATAGGCCTATATATATAATATATATATATATATATATATATATATATATATATATATATATATATATATATATATATATATATATATATACAGCTATGGAAAAAAATAAGAGACCACTTAACATTGATTTCTGAACTTGGAGTGGTCTCTTAATTTTTTCCATAGCTGTATATACACGCATATATATATATATATATATATATATATATATATATATATATATATATATATATATATATATATATCTCATGTATGTATATATGTATGTGTGTTATTATAAGTTATTTATGAATGATCATGCTTGTAATCAAAATATTCTTAAAAACAAACACTCTAAAAATGCTGGGTCGTTTCAACCCATGTTTGGGACAAATATGGCCCAACCCAACCCTTGGGTTTAAAATTTTAATAAAAAAAAGAAAAAGTAAACCAACAGTTGGGTTTGACCACATTTGACCCAAACATGGGTTAAAACAGCCCAGAATTTTGTGTGTAGAGTGTAGATGCTGTCATTATAGTAGAATCAGACACTGACCTTCTAACTGGAATCTCTGAGGACAATTCTGTTAGTAAGTGAAAAAAAAAATCTGTTTATTTGAAACACGTTATGGAAAAACAGAGGATTTGTGACAGTAACGTCTCCTGACAGGCGTATTAGGCTGCAGAAAGAGCATCGGGCCCAAGGCTGCGGGCATATGGTGCTGCCTTCTGCTGGCATCGCTCTAGAACAAGTTGCAACACTGTGGCAGGGTCACGACGGGCTCAGGTTTGTTCCTCCTGCCCTCTCTAAATAATAACAGGGCAAATTAATGCTCCCTTTGTCTCTGACAAGGGCAGAGCGAATATTTTTAGACTGACTCTTTGGCCTGAATTGTTGTTTTCTAGGTTTTTCTGCATGTTGTTGTTGAGTTACTGAGCTGTCGTGTCTGAGTCAATGTGTTTGACCTTCGTGTTTCTCTATTGTTTTAAAGGAATGCCTGATTGCTGTGTTTGACATTTAATTTGTATAGCAAACTATCTTTTATGCTTGCAAAAGTATGATTTTCTTAGCATGTAATATTGTTTTGTGGACATATACCATGGTATTCTTCAAAGTACCTTTGAGTGTCATGTAAAACCATGGTTTTTGTAAAGAGTAGGGAAAAAATTCACATTTTATTAATAATATTGATGATATTTCATTATTGATCTTAAAAATTTACATTATGTCGGGGACATGATTATGATAATTATTCAGTATCATGGTATATATCAAAATACAATGGTATCACCATCTTATACCACCATGTTACTGCATTTAGTGTAAGGGTCATTGCAGAATATTCTGATTTTATTATTAATATTGATGTTATTTTATCATCTATGTTAGTTTGTAATCATTCAGTACCATATTAAAGTATTATACATCTTTGCACAATAGAGTTAGTGCAGAAGGAATAGATTTTATTATTAATATTCATATTATTTTACATTTTCTGCCTGTTTGTGAATCATGAATATTTTAATTGTCAGTACCATGGTATAAAATAAAAATACCACGGTATTTCCTTCTGATCCCATCACCATGCTATGATATTGTCACAGTAGTTTTTTGTGTTTGAATAATCAGATTTTATAATTATATTCTAGACTATAAATGTATCATATGTAGCACAATTTAATGTAATCCACCAATATTAATCAATAGCACAGTCATATTTTGAATATTGAAACACCAGCATCCTTTCTGAAGTGTAAATATGACTCTTGGTATGTGTGTAGGAATGTGTGTGTGTTCGTGGATGGCAAGCAAGCCATTGTTGTGTTTGGTGCTCAGGGATGTCTTTTAGAGGGTTAATTATACTCCCTCTGATTCCCTTTTTGTCTTTGATAGGGCCACTTACAGCATATGGCCACAGCAATACAATAGTTTATTTTTATGCTTTTTGATGAGTGGTTTTTAATTTAGATTGTCACTTCTGGCAACCAGCAGGGCAGATGGTGTAGATCTGAATGCCCATCAGAGCCTAAACACCCTCCAGGCAGCTGTTGCTAATAAACTTTTTTTCCCTCCCTGTTTCTTCCCCCCCCCATTTTCCCCCACGCAACACGTTTTAGGTCAAGAGGAGTCAAACCTGTTACAACACCTGTTTCTGCATATGTAAATCTGTTGTTTTGTCATTTCATTAAACAAGAAAAAAAAGGCAACGGTCCCTCGTGGTTGCAAATGCGACTGGCATCGAGCCCACTTGGCAGGGTGAAGACAGCGAGGGGAGGAGGGAAAGACGCGCAAAAGACAACTGCGGTTTGTGTCGCGCAACCGCAGGGCCGCTGGATGCTGCTTCCGTGTTAGGATGTTTTCCGAAAGGGCCTCCGTAGAGAATGCAGTCCCCCCACCTTGCTCTTTTTTTTTTCTTTTCTCTTTGGTGTGAAGCGGAAGCTGGAACCTGGCACACGCGTGGCTGCCACACGCTCACGTTCAACCCCCACCACCATATTCCCATTGCCCTCTCATCATGCCGTGATGTCAGAGCTCTACTGCGAGCCACATGTGCCGGTCTCGTGTGTGCACTGCCTCTGGGGCTAATTGCTCCAGCCCCCCTCCGTAAACCACTGGTGCATGACGATTTTAACCCAAAATGCATCTTTGCACCCTTATATATGTTCCCTCTCTCTCGCCCACCGTGCTTTTTTGTGAGTAAGTTGTGGGATTTGAGTTGTAATCCCATCTGTGTACAGATGCAACAAATATGGCGTGAAATTAGAGGTTATTCCTTGGCTTTGAAGATTACTGTCATCGTTTTGGTGAACGCAGCTTTGTATGCTTCACCGTTTGTTGTATTAGTTACAAACGTCCATCTTACCTTGAGGTACACGCTGTTATTCCCCTACCTGGGTGTTTTAATTTGACTGTTAATCTGCCGTTGAACCTCAAGCTACCCTGGGTTTGGCTCGGACGGCCTCCTGTTTGAGGGTCCCCGTTGTGTGTTAATCTCCACGGGCCGCTGAGGTATCCTTCCTGTGATTTAGCCCCTCTCCGCGAGCCTCTCCGGAGCGCCGCGCCATCCCTCTGTGATAGGGAAGTTCATTAGGGATGTGCCTTTGATGGGGCAGCTTTTCATGTGACGGCGCTCTCAAATACCTTGATGTAGAAGCTTAAGAAGCCATTGTGCCGCGAGCGCGTCTTATTTAGATCTGCATAGTAAATCGACCCGAGTAAATACGGGAAGAAGCAGATGGAAGCAAGGAGATAAGGCCCAGACGAACAATCGCATTTGTATTTTGTTATGATGTTGACAGCAGCTAAAATTCACTAATCTAGCGCCACTGATCTGCATTTCAAAGAAATCTCATTTAGCAGCAGGGAGGATAAAGTTCTTTTCATTGTGGCCGCGCTTCTTTTTTTTTACTTGCATTCTTCGCTAATTTATCTGCTGCAGATTTAACATTGGGCCGGGTGCAAGCATGCTGCATGTTGCAAAGGGGATCTTAAATACCCTGAAAGCGGTAACGTCTAGACTGTGAACCGGGGGTAATTACACGTCCGCTGATGAATGGAGGGAGTTTGAAGACTCATCTTTGTTCGGGGGGCCTGAATTGCTTGACTAGCACTGATAAGGGCCGTTCGGCCCTCAGTCAAAATATATTGCGGTGGCTTCCACCTCCTAACACGGGAATGGTATTTACTTGAAAAGGTAAAAAATTATTGTGTACTGTAATCTGACTTGTTCGCATAATGTCTTCTTTCATCTGCACACCCAGCAGAGGGGCCGGAGAGGTATTCTTGCCCTTGATTTGAAATAGTTTATCTCGACTTTTACTCCGGGCTTCATGTAAATATCAGACAGTGACATTAGGATGACCTGCGCTAATGCAGTGTGTATGTGTGTGTGTGTATATAAAGTATTTAGAGATCTCCAATTGAAACGGGTCTGGTATTGTGTAAACTCATTGGTAAGTCGATTTTAAAAGGTGAGTTTTCTCAGTCCAGAGTAGAACTGCACAATATTGGAAAAAACTGACATTGCGATATTTTGGTTTTCTGCGATTTATATTGTGATTATAAAAACAATTTCACCAGATGACTTTAATAGCTCTATTTGGAAAGAATTAATCATTCTAGAATGATTGAGGTGATTTTGTTGGGGAGTTAATATGCATAGCAAATAGATAGAGATACAAATGAAATAAGCAGTGCTTTATTTTTCAGGTAAGTCTAACAATATTCAGATACAGAAATTGAATAATCAAATAACATAACACTGCATAGTGCAGCTTCAAAGGAATCTACACAATCCCAGCTGATAAAATAAGGGTCTTATCTAGTGAAACGATCCGTCATTTTCTAAAAAATAATAAAAATGTTATACTTTTTGACCACAAATACTTGTCTTGCACTAGGTCTGCGATGGGCCACGCATTACATAATCACATTGGGAAGGTCATGTATGACGTAGGCGGAAGTACCGCGGTAGGGCAAAAAACTTGTTTTCTCCTCCAACTTCAAAATCTTTGTTTTACCTTTTTTTGTGAAGGGCGTTTGACTTAGTCTTTGCACGATCACTTTGTAAACACTTGCTCGGTACTTTAGGCTACATCACGCTTAACCTTTCCAACATGAATACGTAAAGCAATATCATTTTAATTTATTTTTTTTTTTTAGAAAATGATTGAGAATTTTGCTAGACAAGACCCTTATTCCTCAGCTGGGATAAGCTACTATGTTTACAAGGATACTCATCAAGACGGGCCATACACTCTAAAAAATTTTTGGTTAAAAACAACCCAAGTTGGGTTGAAAATGGACAAACCCAGCAATTGGGTTGTTTTAACCCAGTGGTTGGGTTAAATGTTTGCCCAACCTGCTGGGTAGTTTTATTTAACCCAACTACTGATTAAAAATGACTATATGGCTGGCTTAAAATGAATCCAAAATAGGTGAGAAATTAAAAATCAGACACATAATTACTAGAGGCAACAATAATTATCAAAAGGTGTACATTTATTAATAAGCAATTTAATCAATATTTATTGTTTATTATTCATTATCTTATTAATAGATGCTCATTTATTAAACATATTAATAAATGTTAATTTCCAGCATATTTTGGGTTCATTTTAAGCAAGCAATACAGTAATTTTTATACAACAGTTGAGTTAAATAAAACTACCCAGCACGTTGGGCAAACATTTAACCCAGCCACTGGGTTACAACAACCCAATTGCTGGGTTTGTCCATTTTCAACCCAACTTGGGTTGTTTTTAACCCAGCATTTTTTTGAGTGTGCGAATCAGCTATGATCCCTATACTGCGATGTGATGATCACGGACACACATTGCTGAAATGATATATTGTGCAGCCCTAGTCCAATGACATTGCGGTATTAACACAAGCTTTGTTTGAAATGTACTGGACATTAACGCTTTTCCAGAATGATTATTCAGACCTTTTTATAGATCGCTTTTCACTTCCAGAGTTTGTGTACACTTGCATGTGCAAAAAGCACAGACAGAACAGTCTTAAATCTAATTTTGATAATAAATCTCTCATTCAAATGTTGACTGAGCTAGTGAGCTTAAATATACACTATTTGTACTCGTAAACTGAGCGTACTTCCAGAATTACGAACACCACATACGTGCGCATGTAATTGAGTGCGAAGATGTGTATCTTAATACTCGGGCTAATAGACAGTTTGTGCTATTTCCTCCAAACCCTCCGTCTCAGTGTGTAACACCTCCTCAAACACAAGCAGTTAAAGCAGTGGCGGGTTTGTGTTTGCAGAAATGCTCTCCTAAGCAAACCCCCTCCTCTTTTCATACAGTTCAGGGAGCACATTCCACGGGATCCTGAAGTTGTTAGTTGCCTACAGGGGTCTTTGGAATTCTGGGAGAGGGAGAATCCGAAGCCATTCGGCTGGTTTGTGTGTGTGTGTGTCCCATACTGTAGATTTACAAGTGAACTGTATTCTTCAAAAAAAAAGAAAAAAAAAAAAGAAGAAATATGTTACAACTTGCAGTTTTTTTTTTTTCAAAAATGAGGTGAACTGAGCTGCACACGCTCATTTAGTTGAACATATCTGTGAGTGTCAGCAAAAAAAAACGGCAGAAGCCTCGATGGAAAGTTTGATTTATGCTTGGTTAGTTTTAACCTGCCAGGCATGGCAAGCTGTTTCGAGGGCAAAACATTTTCCCTCGTTTCTGACGCATATTATTATTCTGAGTGTGATATATGTCAGTCTGAAATGCAGATGAAGGTATCGAAGTGCTCTCAAAAATTTACAATTGAAAAATTCCCTCTGAATAAGGCGTAATACGTTTTTTTTTGTTGTTTTTTGACAGATTCTCTCATACTTGGACTCTTCTCTTCCAAACAAACACGGACATCAACTGAAAGTTTCCCCTCAGGGTAAGATCGAAAAACACAGCTTCTCTTGTACTTCTGTCAACACTTTCATCTTTTTGGCAGATGCACTCTTTGAAAACGAGATAAAAAAACGAGTGCGTGATCGTACGCAACTGCGGCACATTGACGTGAAATGAGCCCACATCCAGTTATTTGATTGACCTGTTGTATTGATGGAGTGTGACAGACTTTGTTGTAATTATTTTGCTGTGGAGATGAAAAAACTCTTGCATGACACAAGCGGTAAACCTTGTCTGTCATTGCAATCTCCCTAAATATCTTTGACAACATGCTTACACTGTCATTTTTTGTGGTTTTGCCACCTTTATAGTGTTAAAACAAAAATCATCTAAGAAAAATATATGCATGTTTACATGTTTCCCATTCTGTGTTGGTCAGGATGAGACCTGGTATGGCCGTTGCTCATAGCGCAGCAGGAGTACTCTGAAACCAAGGCGAAAGTGGTGAGTAAAAGCAATCTTTAAAGTGCTAATTTGCATGTTTGGTCTGTCTGTCTCAGCCATAATTGATATGTCCTCTCAAAAATCACTTCCATTATATATTCCATCAACCACATCCTGAGAGGAGCGTTAATAACGAGGAGTCCGGGATCTTAAAGATTCTTGATGCATCATGATAGTCGAGAGAGTCCACTTAGTTTCTGATGGTCTCGACGGTTGTGGGGTTTCATGTAAAAGGCAGTTAAAAGTCAAGATAAATCTATTGTGGTGAATAACCAGCAGGTTAAGGTTTGAAGCGTGTTGTCCGGCTCCTTCCGGCCTTCCATGAAGCTCTGATGATGGTTTTGTCACCAAGTAAGTGAAAAATACGCATAAAGAATCTCACCATCTGTGAGAATGTGACTGCTGATTATGTGACGGAGGTTGTGGTCGTCATCATTAGCGATGTAGACATTGCCAGACGAGTGGCTACAGTTGCGAAGGGTAAATTAGAGAAACCTGCACCTATTCAAGCCAGTTCAGGAAGAGTTTAGGTCATGTTGATTTGAGCAAGAGATTTATTGTCTTTTTTAAAGGTCCTGATATTAGTAGTTGTTCTTATCATTTTTGTTCTAAAGGGATAGTTCACAAAAAATGATCAAAAGTTTTATTTTAACTAATCATTTACTCACCCTAATCATTTACTCACCCTCTTCTGTGTAACACAAAAGGAGAAATGTTGATGATTGTACTTGCCACTCTTTTACATATAATGAAAGGGAATAGTGATTTGGGCCTTTGAGGTCCAAAAAAGCACTATAAAAATATATAAAAGTAGTCCCATGACTCATGTGTGCCATATTCCTAGCAGATTAAAAACCATATGATAGATTTTTGCAACAAAGAGATCTGAGATTATCTGTTCAAATATCGTGCTTTTAGATAACACATGTAAGGTTTAATCACAAAAGAACTTTGTTTAAATATTTACTGTAGAAGTGCGAATGAGAGCTGAAGGAATATGAGATGATTTTAAGCAAATAAACAATAAAAAAATTTTCACTGCTCCCATGAAACTTTAATGGTGCAACCTGTATCCCTGTTCACTTTCATTATATGGAAAAAGTACATTTTGGAACATTCCTCCACTTCAATTCCACAGAAGAAAGTCATACAAGTTTGGAACGACTTGAGGGTGAGTAAATGATGACAGCTTTCATTTTTGGGTGAACTAACCCTTTAGTAATTAGTCTACAGATCATGATTGAGAAAGATTTGTTATTATGCTTCAATATGAAGGAAAAAAAAAAAAAACGTGGGTAAGCACCTCATGTACTGGCAATATGGGATCCATATGGGATCCAATATATGGTGATATGGGATCCATATGGGATCCAATATATCCATGTTTTTAAATCTGAGTTGAGAATGTTTCTCATTTAGCTAGCAATGACAGCCCACTCTTTGCTGCCGAATTGCTAAACTCAGCGGAGTCCAGCATTCAACTCAACTCAGCTCTGCAGAGAAGCATCCATCAGTGAGGCTATTCCAAGCCATTACTCTGCCTTTAAGGTGCGGGACTGATTAAAGTTTGCATTTGCTGAAGAGGTTGGGTGGCTTGGCGTAAAGCAGGAGCTGAAATCCCCAGAAGTCGTTGCCTCACAAGGCTAAGCAAAACCCAGCTCCTCTCTCCCCTCCTTAAAGAGATTTGAATATTAGTTTTTAATTTGACGAGTATCCACTTAAATCTTCAAAGATGAACTCTTAAAGCATATCTGTTCTGGAACAGAAGTCCTCTGATCAGTATGTATAAAAAAAAAAAAAAAAAGTATAATTGCTGCCCAACTTCACACCGCCAATGCACACATTATAAAATCTACAGCAATTAAGCATATCTCACCCGAGTTTAAAGAGGAGGGATGGCGTTGCTCACTCTTCGGATGGACGGCCTAGTGCGTTCTTCGCTTTGAAAAATGATTTCTTGTTCTAGTAGAGTGCCTGTCATTTCCATCTAAAATGGCTCAGAGTGAGCTCTTCCACTCCCCGGAGTCGAGAGTAACCTCCATGGAGCTTTGCTCTGGACACTCAGATCCGAAAGCTCGGAAGGATATCAAAGGAAACTGGGATCTGTCTCCATTGGCAGGTCTCATTGTGTGGCTGATTTGGGATTGGAAAGGGAAGGTGGTTGGGGACGGAGATGAAGCGAAGCCCGGTTCCTCCTAATCTTTATCCCCCATTAACCCCCAGAACCCGAACAGCTCCTGGGATCAAGCCACTGGTCAATCCCCCCATTTTGATCGAATATTTTAAACTTAAGACTTTTTATGATGGATGGGGAAAAAAGTTCAGGCCATCAGAGGTTCACTTCATAGTTCTGGTTTTTCTCTTCTTAAACTCTCTTCGCTTCATTGTTTTGTCTCCAAATTAGAAAGGTTTTTTTTTTTTTTATGTTTCCAACTTTCCATTTTCCTGTTAAGCTAGGTTTGGGAAAGGGCTTGTAAAGCCATGCTGTGAGCAAATTGGAGCTTGAGTGGCTCCTTGTCTTGGACATATTTTTCTTAAACGTGATATTAAGAGGTTTGCAAAGTAAACTCTGGCAATGATGGTGGCACCTTTGTTCTCTCTCTTTTCCAGGCATTCAGAACCAGATAAAGCAAAGCTACATTCTAATCTTTCTCAGTGCCATCTAGACAGCTTTATTTACTCACATTCTCAAAGACAGCGAGACAGAAGAAAACAAATCGAGGCCTGTTTGAAAAATAGAGCAAGAGTTCATGGAGAATGGACAGTTGCCCCGAGAAAAGAGTTACAAAAGAGAGTCTACCATCATTCCTGATAGAGGAGACAGACAGAGTCAATGAGGTTATTGATCCGGCAGGAGTGCTATGCTAATCAGCCGTCTGAATGGGCCGAGAGTCAGTGTCCTTCACTGTGACTTCTCCTTGGTTTGCTAGTCTTTTTTGTCTCTCAATTATACACAGCTAGTTTGATACACAGAAATCTACATGGTTTATTGTGGAGAGGTCACGAGTGCTGGAATGTTTCCATGTGCCAGGACAATTGGACCAGATGGCGGGAATTAGCCAGACATTTTGCTTGCAGGTGATCATGTCCAATGCATAGGTCTCTGGCTGTCTTCTACCCCCCAAACCCTACCCACCCCTGTGTGTCGCCTGGAATATATTTTGAACCCCCTGTGCAGTCGTGAAATGGATCGCGGTGTAGAATAGACATGGGTGGATTAGGAATGAATGGGTGCAGATTGAATATTTGAGAATGTGAGTCCAATGACCAATTTCTGCCAATTTCTTCATTAAGAATATGTATTAAACATCCCAGAGTTAGATTAGAAACATATGTTCGGACAATTGTCACATCAACTCCAATTGAGTTGACTAAACTAGGATTACAACACGAAAATGCGATGGAAGCTGCCATTGGTTTCTTGCAGCCAATTTATTTAGAGGCTTTGAACCAACGGAGTATGAAGGATTTCGGCCTCCTGTGGAGTTGTAAGACTCCTAGATTATGTGAATAATTGGCCACAAAAAGGATTCATTTAAATGTAAATTAGATTAAATTAGCTTAGTCTTATATTTGTGTGTTAGTGTGTTTTATAAAATGTGATTCTTCTCAAAAGAATTCCGGGATTTCAATGAGTTTCTCGCATTTGATATTTTATATAAACAGCTAATGTTATTTTCGTCGGAAGAAAGAAATCTTATACGTTAACAGAGTTCTCCCCCACAACGCTTTGATAGCGCTGTTTTGAAATGCTTTCTCTATTTGAACGCTTTGTCTGGCCTCATTCACAGGAAAAGCTTTACTACAAAAGATACAAGCCCACCGCTTTGTTCTCCACGATAATTTGATCATGGCTTGAAAAGTGATCTTGCGGAAGGAGAGGTACTAGAGCCTGGAATTTGGCTTCCCCACCACAAACCGCAAGCCTGTACAATCAAACTGTGTCACGGTTACCTGCCTTGATAGATGGTGAAAGTGTTTGTTGTTGGGACGAGCGCAACCCGATTCGAGTCACATGTCCGTCTCAGACTGGAATGTGTTTGTTGGAGCGACCGTGCTGCCAAATCCAAGAGTCTCTGATTTCTCTCCATGGCTTGCACTTCACTTTTGTAACCCTCACTCTTGAAAGCCATGCCTTTGGGCCAATTCTGTGGTCACACTACCTGATTCTGAGGCTCGTGGAGTGATGTTGAGTGCTGAAGCCAGCGGGAGTCATGTGAGAGAGATTCTGTCTGCATAAACATGCCCTTCTTCTACAAGAGACCAAACAGACAGGGTGTCCCTCAGCCCACCTCACCTGTGAAGCCTTTTCAAATCTCTTTTGCACTCCTTTCCTGTCTGTCTCCCTTTTCTTATTCTCTTGTACTTCTCCAGCTGTTTCCTTCAAGTCCTGTTAAATGAAAATCTCGAAGAGCAGGTACGTTTTGCATCATACTGGAAATAATTTAGACCTTCTTTCAGAGTATGGTGAAATGCAATACATTAAAATTATTTTCGAAAATATATCTACTAGATCAGTTCCAGAATTTGTATTGCAATAAATTTGAATTTTTTTTGAGGTAGCAAACAAGATCCAGAATTGCAATTTTTTTTTTTTTTTTTTTACTGAAAAATATTTGAGTTGAGTTTCTATGTGTAATTTACATTTACATTTAGTCATTTAGCAGACGCTTTTATCCAAAGCGACTTACAAATGAGAGTAGTAGAATCAATTAAATCAACATGAGAACAACAGTATGTAAGTGCTGAGTGAAGTCACAGTTATGTCAGTAAAGTGCTCATAGCGAATTATTATTATTTTTTTTTTAAATAAATAAATACACAGATAGGAGAAGAATATTAGTCAAGGTAAGTGCTACTACTACTGTGTCAAGTGCTGACGAAAAAGATACGTCTTTAGCTTTTTTTTAAAAATGGCTAGAGACTCAGCTGCTCGGATAGAGCGTGGTAGGTCATTCCACCAGCCAGGAACAGTCCCGGAGAAGGTCCGTGAGAGTGATTTTGTGCCCCTATGTGATGGCACCACAAGGCGCCGTTCACTTGCAGAACGCAGGTTTCTGGAGGGCATCTGACATTTGTACCACAGACATTAGCCCCTTTTCACACAATTATCTGGTAAATTACCGTAAAATTACCAGAACAACTTTTCCGGTAAATACACAAATGTGCTGTTCTCACATAAGCAATAGCATTCCGTCTTTTTACCGGTAAGATACCATTCACACATCAGTACGAAATACTGGTAAACTCTGTGATGTCAATCACCGGAAATTACCTTTAAATGCTGAGCCATATGCTTCATCCACCTGGATGAGGAGAAGTGCTTTAGTTTCATTTTAGTTACTTTTTTTTTTTTACTTCTGAGTGACAGGCGTAAGGGGATGATCACACAGAATGCGGTTTTGTTCTTAAAACATGAGACGCAAAAAAGTAACCGCAGAGGCGCAGTGCTGATAAATGGAAAATGAAGGCAGGGTCTTGAGCGTAAGATGCGGCGCATTGATCAGATGTTCGTCTAGCAGATGTTTACATAAAAAAATAATAATAATAATTAAATGCAGTAGAACTTCCTGTAAATAGCTTGGACAGAGATTTATGATTGTTTCAAAGCAAACTTTTTAAGTCAACACATTCTGAACTTGTATGTAATTTTCATTGTTTGTTCATACAGCATCAGCATCGTACTGGTAACTTACTGTTAATGTTAAAAATTCTCTTACCGGGAAATTGCCAGAATTGATTTACCAGTATTTTTGAAATGTTCCTGTTCACACATGATTTATGTGTGAAAGGGGCTGTTGTTGATCAGGCTTTTAAGTTTAATATAAGTGAAATTAGTTTTGTTTAGACTCCACCTTCACTTCTTTCTCGTCCCGTTCCGCTGCTTTTCCATTTGTTTTATCCCAATATTTCTCTCCTGCTTTCTCCAGACCTATTTTCATCACTTAATTCTCTTTCTTTCATTCATAGCTTCACTCTGTCTGTTATTAGACTACTTTCTCCCTCTGTCTCGCCTGTCTGCTGCATATTGCACCACACACACACAGATCTGGATGCAGACTGACAGTGCTGCCACAGGGCTGATTGAAACCCGTGTCTCAAAGTTGCTAATGCTCACTGAACCATTTTATTGAAGATAAAGTAAATAAAATAGGTTGCCTTATGAGAATTCACTGAAATAGACCAGAATGATCTAGAAAACACACTTGAACACACAGTGAGCAGACGCTTCTCTGATTGGTTCATAGATTCCAGGCGAATGGCTGGAATGAGCTGTTTTCTAGAGGTATGGGAGAGCTAGGAATTTCACAAGTTCAATGTTTTTTGAGAGGCCTGAGAGAAAGCAAACGGCTCAATTTGAATCTGTTTTTTAAGGAATGATTTTATAAGTTCAGTTGAAGTGTGCCACAGAGCTCAGCCATTGCTGTCAGGTGATGCAATCCACTTAGTTGTTTTAATACTACACAAGTCATTTAATGAAAGGCACAGAGACATTTTTGTCCAAAGAATGATTTTCACCAGGTTAGTTTTATACTGTACTATAGTGTATAAAAACAACCCTGTTTACCTTTTTTTAAGGCAAATTAAATCTATGATACTCACACTTTCATAATCCAATCAATTACAGATATACTGTTTAACATGAAGTTAAGAAATACAGTACATCACATTGCACAAGTAAAATGCATTGCGAATGCTGTTACATGTTGACTTTAAAGACATGACTTTAAAAATTGACTCTATTTAATATATAAATGATAATTCATTTAAATAAAGTCTTATTTTCCCCAATTTGTCAATACATTTTTATTTATTTATTTTTAAAAAAATGGTAACATTTTAGTATGGGGAACAATTCTAACTTTTAACTAGTTGCTGTTTATTACTTATAAAGCACATATTAATGCCTTGTTCTGCATGACCATATGCAACATCCCTAAATCCTTCCCAATATCTAAACTTAAACGCTACAACAACTACTAATAAGCAGTAAATTAAGAGTTTGAGGCAAAAGTCGTAGTTAATAGTGAATATGTTCCCCATACCAAAGTGTTACCAAAATGTTTTTATAATCTCAAATCTAATAATCTCAAAATTCAATATCTTTCTTTTTAGAAAATATATCAGTCCAATCAAATCCTCAAAAAAGCCCTGTTCTGAATAGTTACTCGACAATATATGTCTGAAGACAATATATGTCAAAAGATATGAAAATGCCGTTTCGATGGTCTTTTAAACTGTGTAACTGTACCACAGTTTAATTCTGAATTGGATAAGAAAACAAGACATCCTAACAGTGGTTTGTATTTAACAGAAACCACAGGTTTTGTCTTGGACCCAATCCGAAGAGGTTTGTCAGTCTATTGGCTGCATCTTGATCTGAATGAACAGCAGGTTTAAACACAGAAGCTGAACAAAACAGGGCACATTCAATAAGATCCTTGTTCCTATTGAACCTAGTGAAGAATCATCCACGTTCTCTATACATTTACATTTGTCCAAATTTCTATAAAACCCCCTCCCAGCACAGCATTCTTTCTCAGAAGATAAAGCCAGCATCAGAATGTGATTCCCTTTGGCTTAGAGGAGGTATAGGTGTCACCCTAATACATTAGCATTGTCCTCCGTTATAAATATTCTGCCAGCCCTTCCTCAGTCGGCTGCCTCTGAATGCTGCCACTCGCCGCATGTATTGTGGAGAGCACCGGGCCGTTCTGAATCCACTCTGTCTGTCTTTTATCAAACATCCCGACGCTTTGATAGTTTCCTCATTTATTTAGTGAATAGTTGGAGAGGAAGAAAGAAAGAGAGAATGAAAGAAAAGAGTTTTTACATTATGTAAATGGTGGAGGGGGGAGTTCGTCTCTAATCTCTCGCACACTCATCACTGCAGACGTTTGCATTCCGTGATACTGCCCTCCTGGAAACCATTGTTGGGATTTCTAGCCGCTTTCCTGCCCAGCTCAATGCCTTTTAGAGGATTTTAATACACACGCCTTTTCCTCGCAACAACGTTTACAAGCCACCGTTCAATAAAATCTCAAGTACCTCAATGTTTCCTTTGACTGGTCGCAGGAAAAAGCGTGAAGTATTATGAATGATACAAGAACATGAGAGCGGTTATGAGTGTGTGTGCTTGTTGTATAATGCACTCATACACAGTGTCCAAAATTCAGTTTTTACTGGGTAGTACTGGAATGTCCGGTGTGATTTTGTCAAAGGTTTAATAGACACTGGAGAATTTTTGTCATTTAGATCAATTGATGTTTAAATCAAAATCTTTTAAAGGGTTGCTTCACCCAAAAAGTTCTGTCATTAAGTATACACCCTCATGTCGTCCCAAACCCGTAAGAACTTCGTTCATCTTCAGAACACAAATTAAGATATTTTTGATGAAACCTGAGGGTTTCTGAACCACATATAGGCAGCAATGTCATTGCACATTTTGAGGTCCAGAAAGGTATTAAAGCCATTGTTAAAATAGTCAGCATGACTGCAGTGGTTCAACCTTAATGTTATGAAGCAACGAGAATACTTTTTGTGCAAAAACAAAACAAAAATAATGACTTTATTTAACAATTTGAACTGTTGTCATATGCAGTTGACGTAGTGAAGGCAGTGCATGCTTCCATGTTTACGTCCGAACGCCGACTTATTATTGGCCAGCTCCGGCGTCAGCATCACACGCATACCTCGTGCTGCTCACGTGTTCAGCGTCGACCAATGCTGAGCCGGCATTCAGACCTAAACATATACATCATCATAGCCAGTGGGCAGGGCCTATGCTATGTATATTTGCCCATGTGACGTCAAAAATGAGCCATTTTTGGAGCTTAATTAAAATAAAATGCTCTGTTTATAACAAGGGAGGCATTTTAAGGTATGAAACTTGCAGGATGTTTTAATGGTATAAAGACCTTTTATATCTCAAAAGCTCAAGGCAAATTTGATTTACCCCTTTAAGTATAGTCAAATTGGCCGAACAAGTTATTTCTAATAACTAATTGCCTAGTTGAATCTTGTATAACTTGAAGTTGAAATTTGTTGAAATATGAAACATATTTTGCCATTACTTCATAAAAAAATGTCTTTCTGACATGACTTGAACACACCATTAAATCAATGAGTTTTGTTCTAAACCATATAATGTTGCATTTTTTTAAGTTGTTGGCCAACTGGCACACAAATCCAACTTTAGTTGTGTTTGGCACTTGGGGAGTGTAAATTCTGGACCCGGCATGTACAAACACACTGTATGTGCGCAGCACTTGGCCTTCATTGCTCGACAACAAACTGACAGCGCTAATGCAGGGTAATTATTACCTTTAAGTAGGGATAAGAAAGGATTTGTTGACGGCAAATTGGCTTTTAGCATGCGTCTTGTGCACCTGCGTGTTGATCAGAGACCGTGATACACAGAGGTCTTTGTGCCAAGAACACTCTCTCACAACATATACACACACTTACGAGTTTGCGCATATATTTGCTGTTTCTCTCTTTTTATGAAACCATGCATATGTCGACTAATGAGCTTTCTAAATATATAATTTACCCACTTCACCATGAGAATGAGGTGTTTGTGTGGCTTTTTTCCCTCCTCAAATTGTTTCCTTTCATTGCCTTGACAGAATAGAGGATTAGCAGCATAACTGCTAACAACCATCAACGTGTTTTCACCGTTGTGTCACATAGCATGTTTTTTTTTTTTTTACTCCCCCTCCCTTTCACTCCCTTGATTCACACTGCAACTAAATATGAAAAAACAATCGCTTCAACCTCTGGTGGCCCTTTCCGACGTACAGTGAGTTAAATGGTTTGTAAGACGTTTAATTACCAAATGGTATAATCATTATTCATCTCCTGATTAGTTGTATAATATTAAGTGAATCTCCTCCCTTGAGTCCTGTGTTTCATAGATCAATAGATTTAGAGCTGGAATAAGGGGGTGGATTGGACAAAATATCCCTCTGATGTTTCTTTAGCAGACCAATCTCTCATTTATTTATATAATTAGCTTTCAAATATGTTTAATTAAATGCACATTTAATCGTACAGCATACGGATGACTATGCTATACTTTATATAGCATGCAATATTTATTATAGTGTTTAAGTACAGAGTATGCAATAAATAAATATTTAAAACAGCATTTCAAAGCAAATTTTTGGATTTGAACCACACAGTCAACTACTTAATGCTGTTAAATCTTAAAATCACCAATAAATGTGTTCAAAGCTTATTTTACTTTAGTAATCTGGTGTATTTCTGAGTGGAATGGAATAATACATTAAAAAAAGGAATCGATTGGATTGTGAAAATTGTTTTTATGTAGTTTAATTGGAGGGTAAAAACTGAAAAAGTAAGATTGCTTCATGTCACCCACAAAGAAAAGTTGTTTCAGAGGTGGAACAGATTTTACATTTTGACTTTTATAAAAATTTATAAATAATAACAATAACAACTTGTGCAGAATAAGACCAAGAATCTCTATTTAGAAAGTAAAAAGGGTCAGTTTTATTGCATACCCTATCTTTGATAGTTTCATGCTGTTTCACACAACTCGTTAGTGTCTGATGATCACATGATGTGAAGTGTTACAAAGTTTAATTGATTATTTTCATCACAAAACTTTTATTTTCATACAATAAATGAAACCCACATGCTTTTCAATACAAATTAATCCATGATGTGCTTTTTGGAAATGTTTAGATTGCATTAAGATCAGTAGTAGTTAATAGTAGCCGGCGTTTTGCCTGCAGATCCTTGTCAAAAGTGTTCAAGACTGAAACTATCTGCTTATTTAACTCTGCAGAACCACAGATTAGATTACAACAGGTGAGTTTTGTTCAGGTTTTTCTGATGTAACTCTTCACAGACTTGCTGAACTGCTGTTTGAAAATCAGCGCGCACACATTACCGTTATTCATTCTGATGTATTTTGCCCACTGCTCCGCCGAGACGTTTCTCTGTCTTTAGTCACCAGAAAGAAGAAATGGCAGATTACAGGTTTTTGCCAGAGTACATATCAGTCTGTGGGCTTCCTTGGGTCAGGATAGTGCACTCCTAGCACTTGAGGAATGCCTAGACACATCACTGGATGGCACTGTTTCCATTTTTTGCTCTCCTGAACCCCCTCGGCTGGATCAACAGGGTTTGTTTTATGCAGGCTGAGAGCACTTGGAAAAGCAGGAGTTTTAAGAGAGCCGAGGGCTTCTCAAAACTCTGTCCCATTGCGGCAAGCATGGATAGTGGGGAAGGAGATCATACAGACCAGACTTCTCTGCCTGGTGTGGGTGGCAAAACCTGAGGTCCAAAGTGAGGGATAAAAAAATATATATATAGTGCTGCTTCCCCTTCATTTTGCTTATTGAAACAGGATAATGTTGTCTAGTTGGTCTGATTATTTTATTTATATATGCATATTTAAGAGAATACCAATATATGAGTAGGATCATAATATTATCTAGTTTAGCATGTTTAATAGATGCTTTGAGAATACATTTAAGTAGTTTGAGAAAAGAAGGGAATATGTCCTGTGGTGTGATGTGCACCATCTAAACTATTTTTAAACAGCTTTTACTAATTATTTTTTATCATTGTGCATGCAGAGCTCATATTAATTGAGACAACTTCATTTATCAATAGGGGTGTAACGATACCCTCATGTCACGATTCGATACATATCACGATACTGAACTCACAATACGATATTATTGCGATGCTCCAAGACATTTGATAAAAGGTTAACAAAAATGTACTGTTAATGCTAAATTTGGTATTGTATTAGGAGTGGAAATGAATAGGCTTGGACTTGGTGCTGGTAACCCAATGCACAGGTCAATGGTGACATCAGAATACATGATTCTGAAGCTAAAAATATTTTAGACGTGTATTCTTGCACTCTGTGTAAAGCATGGCCTATGTACAGTAGGCCACTTTTTACTGGTAACACATGACATTTGTCATTATCAGTACCCACAAATATTGTCCCATTGCATTATTATACATTATATTCAACATTATATAGTAGTTTAATGTAGTAGTGACACTAAAACTCTGTAAAATTTATTTATTTTTTTTCATAGTAATTTTCATTTTGGGTGAACAATACACAATATATACTGTCACTGTCTACGATACATGTTTTATTTTCGTATCACGATATATTGTTACACCCCTATTTATCAATGAGAGCAAAACGTTAATTAAAAATAGTGAAAAACTATTTATGTCTTTATATGTCTTTTAAATTAAAATCTCAATTTTGTTGGGGGGAAAAAACATCCTCTATTTCCATAAAAATGGTGTTTTGTGTTTTTGTTTTAAAGCAAGATATGACTTATTTTTGCATTTCCAGCATTCATCCCTTCGCACATTTTTACAACAGGAATTTCGTGGTTATTCATCCGTTTAAATTAATTAAATTAGATTCCTCTGATGCTGCCAGGCGTTCAGATGATAATTGCATCAACACGCCGAAACATAATAGCACTCTGAGTGTTTCCAGCACAGTTCATTTCAATCTAAATCCAGAGCTCCTCTGGCAAGACCGTCAGAAGGGCCTGTGCGTTCACAAGACCCCCTCATCTTCATCTGGAACATCTCCTCCAACTTAACAATTTATCAGGGGCCAACTTGTAAAACTGCGGTCGGAGACGTTTTGTTAATGAACCGTTTACAGAATCGTCGTAGCCAAATGGTAGGGCTGATATTTGACATGCTCCAGCTGTGAATTCGCTCCAAGGAGGGCCGCAGCAGATCAGGCTCACGATTTCTAGACAAAAGATGGCTCTGCGGAATGGACGCTTCGACTCTGCCATACAGTCGCACCTTCGTAAATAAAGGTGGGAGTGTAATTGAGTGATGTGCGCCGAGGGAACGACGAGAGATTGAAGGCTGTGTACTGGTAAATAGATAATCACACAAAAGTAAATGGGGTTTTCAAACCTCAATCTACTCCGCCAGCGTGAGCTCGTTTGCATGTTAATCACCGCAGCGATTTCCCTCATCACGAGGAAGTCCGCACTCTTTCATAACCAGCTTTTAATTGCATTTAAAATGTCACAGAGGTGAAACACATGTAATTTAGCCATAACTGTGTCCAAATTAATGGCCTCTACTCAGGCGTTCCATTCAATGGACTCAAATGAGTCTGTCACTTTTGTGTTTTGATCTTTTTTTTTTTTTTCCACCCACTTAGATTTTTATTTATTTGAAATGCATTAGACAGCTTCTGAATATATCTCAGCGACGCCGCACGTGTCTGTTCGGAGCGCGCGTTAATTTACGAAACGCACCATTATTTCCAGGTTATTTCTCCTGAATGCATTTGCGAACACTGCCTGGACGTTAACGAGAGAAGACGGATAAGATTAGACAAGGGTGAAAAAGTCAAAGGACTAGATTTTAAAGAAGCCCAAAAAAGTTTATTTTCCTTCATCACCAGGTGTTCTAGCACATATAAATTACTGAGATGATGTTTCCATAACAGAGCGGAGGGCACTCCAGAGAGCCAAACCTGCAAAACAGACCTATTTAATTTTTCATTGAGGAGGACCATCAGGAGCAATAAGCCAATATTCTCCTTCCCTTTTTCCAGATGCTTTCTCTAGCCTTGCATCTTTCCAAACCCTAGCCTTTACATTTTTCCAGAAAAAAGGCGGTTCTGCCGAGACCTACATGAAAGAAGAGAACTGTTGAAATGTTAATTTTACCATCTGCTGTCGAGGCCTGCTACCTTTGTGCGAGCGTGTGTGTGTGCGCGCTCTCTCCCTCCGTCTTATATTCCCAGCGGTTCTGTTCTGTTTTATGAATGTGCTGGTATTTTGGTTGTTTGAAGTTTTTTGGATCTGGGAGTTTGAAAGTCAGACTTAGAAAAACAGAATGCCACAAGACGCACTGAGTGACAAACTGATTCTCCTGCCCTCGTGGTCCTGATAGCGCTCGTCCCCTCTGCATGTTTAAACTGTCAGTGGCTCGTCCGCCCCGGTTTGTGCTAGACTTTCCCAGGCAATTCATGTACAAGTAGCAAAGCATTTTTTGCTTTGCAGACACCGATTGAGGTGTGGTGTTTTTTTTAAAGTCCCCTGTGAAATGATCATATATTTATTATTTATTCATATTTGCAGCCTTTTTTTAGGGAAAATGAGCAAAACTATGCGTGACTCATGCAGCACTGCAATTTTCTTGTCCAATCAAAAGCTCTCTAGAATGTATATAAAAATACATAAATAATATATAATATTTATTTTTTATTAAATGTATTATTTACTTGATTGGACAAAAAAAAAAAAAACTGTGCAGGATGAGTCATCAATATTTTTTTCTCTTTTTTCCTGGAAAAGGAAGACTGTAAGTTTATATGCAATTTAATCCCACATCAATTTTGGCTGAGAAATTACCAAAAGGTGATTTGAAATCATTATTGTGTAAAGCATCGAATAGACATTACAAAAGGTAACTTCAGAAAGCAATGTTTTATTTGATTCAACATAGAATTTATTACACATGAACTTTTGGACCATGAGGTTGAGTAAATAATGACTGAATTTTCATTTTCGGGTGAACTATACCTCTAATTTTGTTTATTAATATGGAATAAAATAAAATTAATACTAAAACTGCCAGTAGGTGGCGATTAAATAAGTTCATTCATTTATGTGATTCATTCAAACAGTTGATTAATTCAGGAGTGAAGTAAATGGTTCTCTTCAGGCTTGTTGGACTTGAGGCGCTACACAAAATGATCGGTGTATGATATCAAAGTATCACGAGAGCGATTAGAGAGCAGATGGCTCTGTTTGCTTTTGACGCTGTAGTTCTTTGATGTCATACACTGATTGGACTGTGTAGTGCCGCTTCAAGTCCAACAAGTCTTTTATGAATGATCCGCTGAATCATTTGGTTTGTTCAAAACGCGTATTCAGAAATGAAACACTGCTGTGCATTGCACGGAGATGAACAGCTCTGCTTTGTCTTTACATTTTCATTGGCAAAATTGAACAAAATAGACAATATTGTGTCTAAAATAACACAATATTAACTTATTTACTGAGCTGTTGTATAAAATCAGTATTGCATTTGCACTCATTATATAGGCTATGGGACAAAAACGGCACTCGTGTAATACTGCACTTGTTACTCATGTGATATTGCTTAACTCATATGACTACAATATGAGACGACAAACTCAAACGGGGCATTTTTGCCCCAATATCTTGAGTTTTAGGGACTGCATTCTATAGACCACTTTGGAGCAGACGTCACAATTACGTCACTTGCAGCTGCGCGCAAAAAAATAGCGGTAGCAATTGAAGGAAAATGTGCAAAATCCACAGAATAAGAGAAAAATGTTTTGTTGTGCCTCTGGATGTTGGAATTGGAATGCAAAAAATATAGTCTTCATTTTTAAAGAAAACCATCGTTGAAAACCTCCTTTGAAGATAAACGGAGACGTTTCACAGACTGGACTGATGACTCCTGCAAGTATTACTCTACTATTAAAGCAGGAATTTGATGTAAACAGTAAGTCTACAAAATATTCACATATGCAGTTCAGAGGACATACATACATAGCAGTTACAGCATGAAATAATTATAATTAAAATAATTTAAACCTATAATATTTTACATAGATAACTTTTAAACATAATAATTTTTATTTCACAATTCTGACTTTTTTTTTTTTCTTGCATTTGTAATTACTCCCAGTTCTGACTTTATAACTCGCAATTGTGAGTTTATTTCACAATTCTGAGTGGGGAAAAGTCAGAATTGCGGGATAAATTGCAATTCAGAAAAGACAGAATAACGAGTATATCTCACAATTCTGTTTTTCTTTGTAAGAAATGTGAGATGTAAAATCAACCAGCTAGGCTCCACCCACAAAAAAACATCATCGCTGTTTGCAAACACCAAATTGGTCTATAGGCTCCATCACAGAGTGAGTTGTTGTCCTGCATCATGTTTGTCATCAATAAGCTGAATGTATTGTCAGATGACTTATTTAGGTCTGGGGCGGGACAAGTCCATTAGATGCGCTAATTTTATTGCGTTATTTTTTTACTGCAATTAATCTAATTAACGCGTTAAATCGACAGCCCTAATATATATAGTATTGTTTCACAAGGTGTCTTTAACTTGCTCAGTCCATTGATGTTGTGAATGTAACTATGCAAAGTTGATCCACCCCTTCTCGACCAAAAAAAAAAAAAAAAAGAAAGAAAGAGTCAACCGAAACTTGAATCCCGTCAAAATTATTTTCTTCTCATCACGGGACGAAGCTGACACTTTTTAAACAACATTTTATCAGGTCCGCCTCTGGGGTCCCTGCCAAATGGACAGATTCCATTGCGAGATTTGATAGTTGGCAATTAAGCTGAGACATCCTGAAATGCGACTGTGTGCAGAGTTGCAGAGCGTTTGCCTTGGCTGGGATCGGATTGTTTAGTCTGCTCTCATTGTGAAGCAGCGCTGTTTCTGAGCGGCAGTTGACGGTTGTTTGCAAAGCACGGGGGGAAAATGTGAGAGGCCACCGTTCCCTGCCATTTATTTATTTTTCCCTGTCCTTGGGACTGGAATCAGATTTTTTATTTTTTTTTGTTCCTCTATTCTTTGGGAATTATTCTTTTTTTTTTTTTTTTTTTTTTCCTGTATATGTGGCTGCTGAAACGTAGACTTTTCATGACCTCACTGTGCAGGCTGTGTTTCATTAATGACCAGCTCTGTGGTTTGGGTAGAGGAATAGTTTTCATATGACACCGTCTTGCATTAGTGCAGAGCAGCAGCTGCAGAGAGGCTGAACGCAGCCAATTCTGTGGCTTTGAAAGGTGTGAAAAGTTCAAGTCCCCATTGCAAGAGCCTTGCATTTATAATTTGCATGTGTAAATTTCTCTTCGTGCATGGATGTGTGTGTGTGTGTGTGTGTGTGTATGCATGCGTTAAATCGGAACTGCCGGAGACTTGTAAAAAAAAAAGTTACCTGCTAATGAAACATTTGTCTTTGATTTAGTGGCAACTACTCAGGCGACTTTGGACGTCATCTCCTTCCGGTTTGCCAGCGTAATGTATCAACGCTGCATTAAGTAATTAAAGTACATTTAAGGAGAAGTTCAGGTTCTCTCTGGCACATACATTGGTGGCAACCATCCACCCCAATGCATTTATTTGTCAGGAGGAAATAATTCAAATCCGTCTTTAATTGACTGTGCGGCTTTCAAAACAGACCACTTCGTAACACAAACCCAAACCTCTTCTCGTATTTGTGCATTAGACTACTGTACTCCTCGTGCATGTTTTTGTAGATATTTATTACTGTCGCAGTTTGCTCGCTGGCATGGAGGGATGGGTTGTTAGTCTATGGGTGTAGTCTGAGCAGTAGGAGCCGAAACTTGTGAGCCTGAACAATGGTAGGATTAGCTAACAGTCCAGCTATGTACAGTATTTGAAGTTGTGTCTGAGTTTGTTTGGGGAGGTGGATGTGCGTTTAGATGACCCGACGGCAGCTGTTGGGTACTTTTAAACTGTCAGAAAATAATTCCTCTTTTTACTCTCTCTCTGCTTTCCATCCAGTTAAAGGTAAAGAGTCTTGTACTGTATGTGTCAAACTCCTAATGAGGTAAAAAAGTTGGAAGTGTGCTGTAGACTTTGGTTCGATGTATCAATTCAAATAGGTCATGGTTGTAACGTTTTATGTTTGATTATTCAGATACAGTATGTTGTCAGAATGTGTTGACCGTGTGTGTTTGTGTCTGTAATGCGTGGTTGAAAACACTCATTAAGAGTAGCACGGCAAATAATGAATTAATTAATAAATTAATACTCACTATCTACAGAGAAATGAATTAAAGCACAGCAGAACAGCATCAACATGTAAACATTGTAATTGCATGTGAAAATGGGATTTGATTTAAATTTGATTCAGGTTATGACCTTTATCACAATTTATACAATGATATTCTACAATGAAAAGTAGAGAAAGAGAGAGAGAGAGAGAGAGAGAGAGAGAGAGAGAGAGAAATATATAATTTTATCAAGGGTTAATAATGGAACACAGTTTTAAAAAGTGATTTTTCACTATTATTTACAACAGGATCTGCATTTTCATGAGTTGGGTTGTTTCACTCTGGTTTCATACAGATTACATAAAGAGAGAACATTTGTTTTCGACTTGACTTATATAATTTAAAAGTAGACATTCTAAGCTTAGACATGTTTCTCATGTATATGTGACAACTATTCACTGAGTTTTTGAAGCTCATTTTAGAAAGAAATCCACAGAGACTTAGACAGCAGACAGATTGTGTCATCACTTTTCAGGAAGACGGAGGAAATGGCGGCATAAGCGACTTCAACATTGTGTCTGTAAGAGACAATAACCTACGTAATGCATAACGTACGCAATTATAAAGTTGTTCTTTACTCTTTGAAATTGAATCTGAATGATCAGGAAACTAAGTGAAATACTTCACACTGCATGTGCCAATTAAACAACTTCGCCAGGTTAGTGAACGTCATTCAACGTGTCGGTTCCTGATGGAAACAGGAAGTTGTACGTTATATTTTGACGGACATGTTTTTAGGTCTGGGCGATATATCGAATGCTTTTGTCACGCGCATTTCGTCAGTAAAGCCGGTTCCCTGATTACCGCTAAATCGCCATCACCTGCTTTCAAATGGAGCGGCATTTAATAAACAGAGCCGTAGTTCACTGACAAGCCACACAATATCGCGTTCATATCGCAAATGACAAAAGCATTCGATATATCGCCCAGCCCTACATGTTTTTATACATGAACTACGCATTCTGATTCTGATATTCCAGATTTGAATATTTTCAAAAATTTTCTATTCTTGACTGGTCTTTTTTTCATAATTTTGGCAATAGATAACCTGTTAAATGGGTGATATTGAGATGAGCCCGCCTAGTCAACCAATCTGTCTCTCCCATGTATGATTTGGAAACTTGACAGGTGATTGTTGTTTGATCACTGTCTTCTCTTTTTTTTTTTTATCAAAGTTTGAAAAAAAAAATTCCAATAAAAGACTGTACAACTGTACATTTTATTTATTTTTTAATTGGTGACTGCTCGTTCTCCAGGAAGCTTTTATTTGGTTTATTTCAAAACACTTATTATGGCTTGAAAAGCCCCTTTTCCTGAGCTTTGGCTTCTGGTACAAATTGCCTAAGCTTTTTACGGTACAGAGCAATTTGTACTTTGAATATAAGCTGCCGTTTAATAAGTTTGTTGCACTTTTTTTTTTGATTGGCCTGCATTTCAAAATCAATTGGGGACTGGTGCGTGTTTCATAGCAAATGCTTTCATTTTGTACTCTTATTTTATTTAATTTATTTTTTTCTTTCCTTTTGCATAAACAATTATAATTTTTTCTTCCATTCCAGGAATTAATGGAAACCATTTGCATTGGGTGGGGGGGGGGAATTTGTACATGCAGTGCTGTTTTCAATGTCATCACAGGCTACTTTTTTGTGGCTAAAATGACAGAAGAGGGCTGCTTTTAAGTACCTCACATGCAAACTGATAAGTGAATCATTCCACTCTCTAAACCCTTTTTATTGGGACTTTAATAACCACTGTATTATGAATTATAATGTATTCCTCCATTGCTAATGCCCTTCAATATAGCCGCCTAAAACATGGTCTGAAGTTACTGTGGCTACCTTTTCAAAGGCAAATCAATTACATGTTTTTGGTAATGCACCGTAATTCCGCCGTCAATGGACCGGCGGATGAATTGAAGCGATTCAGAGAGAAGCGGTTGTTCCTGTGATGTTTTTTTGTTTGCGCTCTGCACTATTGACTGCGTCCAATCAAGAGCAAGTATTCATCCTCCATTCCCGCCATAATGGAAACAGGTCGTCGGAGGCACCTGATTACGACCTCCAGTTATGTTCAGCTAATGGAATATGGAGTTCTCGCTCACCGTATGTTGTTAAAGCAATTCTGGCCAAAAGTTTTCCTCAAACTCGACGTTAAAAGAGTTTGCCATTTCTACCAAATTGCAGAGCGCAAGACTTAAGAAGGATATCGGTAGGGAGATCTTCAGGAAGTAAAAATTGCCACTTGCATACTGTCTTTGACCGACCGCGCCAAAGCTTAACCACTCCACAGGAACATGTGCCGTTTAGGAAGATATAAAGGAGTGATTTTATTACCCGGTACATCTCTCCTCAGAAGCGATTTCATTTCTCTTTTCAACCGCCACAGGAGTCTTTATTTGATCTCATATTCCTGAATTTAACTGCCTCAAACTGGCCGGCCTCAGTTTATTTTCATTTGGAAAACACATTTTCTGTTCAAGAGGACACGGGGGTAGTTGGGATTGAGGTGGGGGCTGTCAGGGTCTGTGTCGAATGTAAATGTCTTCTTTTAGTCACTTTTCACTATAGATTATTGGAGTCCAAACTTTTCATTTTACTCCCACCTGGAGCAGATTCGACGACGTGTATCCGCAGTGCCTACAAACGAGACCATTGAGTCTTAGTCTTTCACTTCGAGTCTTTGAGTTTTTGAACCATTCAAGAGTCTGTCTGCTTGTTCACAGGTTGTTAATGTTCAATATTTTGGTCAACTTTGCACACTCTCAATAGGTAGCAATTTTTCTGAAGCAACAAATGTCATTTCCACCTTTACTTAGATTTTTTGTGGTGAAAATTACATTATTTTTTATTTTAAAAAGTCTTGCTAAGGTTAATTTAATTCAGCTTACTTTTATATGCATCCTAAATGCACAGAATTACACTGTAAACCCTAGTAAGTTGGCAGAACTAAAAAAAAGAGGTAATCATTGCCTCAAATTTAACTTTAACTCCATCATTAAATTGGTAGAATTTAAAATTTTGTACTACACATACATGTTAATTGCTAATTGAAATGTTGACTAAGCTAATGCATACAGTCTGGTTGCATAAACATCAAATTGACTCAAATCTGTTACATTTAACTGCTAACTAGCAACATATCCATTGATTGTGATGGAAAGACGCTACAGTGACAATCGTAATTTGATTGAAAAATAAATATTTTTCACACATTTAATTGAATTGAATGTTTGAATTGATTGGTTTATTTTACTTTTTATGTTATAATTTGAAGGGGTTTCAAAAAAAAAATTAATTTGGATCTAGGACATGGATAAAACAATAAAATCTGGCATATACATATATGACATTTTAAATGTTTCCAAGGCAGTTTTAATGGGACTTTCAAAAAACAAAAAGAAATCTGTTTTAATAAAGATCAAACTTTTGGCCATAAAACTGCTTCTAGTTGAAGAAAGACACATTTGTCTCACAATTGTGGTTGGGAGTTGCTGTTGTACTTGCGTTCTCAGGCTGTCTGATGCACCCAAACAACTTTTCCCCGCTTCAGATTTTGTCATGTGTTGACACAGATGTTCAGGCGTGTGATCCAGCATGAGATGTTTTAAATATCAGTGGTGGGTTGAGACCGTCTAGTCCAAACAGGGCTGCCACCTCTCTAGAGTCTGATCATCTGTATCAGGACTTCAGTGTCTCTCTCTGATTCTCCAGCAAGTAACACCTCTCTGACCTGTCTGATGACAGCACTATGAAAACATTCAGCAGTTTTCAGAGACCAGAAACCCCCCTCAGCCAAACCTGCCCCTCTTTCTCTCTTTTTTTTTTTTTTATTTGGCTAGCCTCCATACAGCGAATTACCTCCAGATGTAATTCCTATCCCCGCCCCCCCACTGAATTAGTGGCTAGTAAAAATTAGGTTTAAATTAGCTGCGGCATGGAGAATGGTTAAGTTTGAAATTTCCTTATAATGAGTTTATTATTCTTTGGTGGGATTCCATTTTCCTGAATTAATTCTGTCTCTTTTTTTGTGTAATTTGCTGTCTGATTGAATAGAATCAAACCTCTGGATTGGATGTAGCTCATGATACTTTTTGGGTTCTGGTGTAATGTGAGAATCGCCAAGATATGTCCAACTTTCCTGCTGCTTTTTATCACTATGTTTTTCTCTGTTTTCTTTTTTCCTCATCTTTGTGATTTTAATAAAAGGAATGTTAAAGAAAATGTTGAGAGTATTTGTGATCTGATTGTGTAAATTTTTACACTTTAAGTGGCAAATTTAACAGACTAAGACCATATATATGCTGCTCAAGCATCTCAATTAATATCGTTCCTACTTGGGGTTAGTGATTTAAGCAAATGCAAAGTGTTACGTTTCTAAGTAAATGCACTTGGGATTGTTTTTGGCCTCTTGATTTGTGCTGGTAAGCAACTGTTCAGAACACCTTAGCAACACCCTGGCAGCAACAGAAATGGAAAATAAAGAAAGTCTATACCTATCCTTTCACTTCCTTTAATCCCTATCTATTGTAGCTTATGATACTCTGAGCACTACCTAAAACTTGTATTGTGAGCACTTATTGTGTATATTTGCCTTGTCATGACGACTCACTTATTGTATTCCTCACTTGTAAGTCGCTTTGGATAAAAGCGTCTGCCAAATGAATACATGAAATTAATAGTTAGTGATGTAGTTGTTATTGGGTAGGATTAAGAGATGTTGAATATGGTCATGCAGAATAAGGCATGTATTTGTGCTTTATAAGTACTAATAAACAGCCAATATCATGCATGCTAATAAGCAACTAGTTAATGAGATTTGGACCCTAAACTGAAGTGTTACCATAAATTGTTATCTAACTTGATGCTTTTAATTTGAAGAATAAATAATTAAGACTATTTATTTTGGTCTTTACTTTTTTGTTTTTGTCATTTTGACAAGCGTGTTGCATTAAATGTGTTACCATTTATTAAATGTATTGTTTTCTTAATTTTGTGTCTTTTATCTTTTGAGTTGTTTAAGAGTCTAATAAAAAAACAAAGGTATAGCTGTTTTAGAGGGATTGTTTGTTTTTGTCTTGTCGACAAACGTGTTGTTTAATTTATTACCAAAACACTTTTCTTTATTTTTCGCTACAGTAATCGATGTTTTTAACCCCTTGTCTCTTTTACTTTTTGAGTTGTTTAAGAGTCTTAATTCAACTGTTTTTAGAGTTTTTTTTTTTTTTTGTCATGATGATAAACATGAAATGTATTACCAACAAGAGGCCCAATTTTTTTTTTTTTTTTTTGCATTTCAATAATCAATGTTTTTTTTTTTTACTTCCTCCTTTTATCTTTTGAGTTGTTTAAGAGTCTAAAAGACTAAATGTATTATTGTTTTTAGATTTTTTTTTTCTTGTCATGTTGACAAACGTGTCGAGTGGTCATCACTGAGTACTTGTCATGTTGCCTTTCATCTTATTACAAGTTTGGCAGCTCTGAGCGCATCAAATACCCATTACCTGCGTATTTCCAACAATGCCACGCTAATACAAATTACAGCCTTTACAGTATGATAATATCTCTTGAGCGAGAGAGGAAGTCGGCTGCCATTCAGTTTGCTTTCATCTGCCGCCAATCTGGCGCATAACAGGTAAACTGCTGTGAGCTGCACTTGCTTGTATAAATTTACCCACACAGTCAAGTCTTTGATTTCATCAACTCATCTAATTCAAATGCGCTTTTGAAGGAGCCCACATTTTAAGGGTAGACACAGAAGAGCCAATTTAACCTGGAGTGTCTGTCTCGTTCTGCGGGGCTTTCTGTTTGAAGTGGCCGGTCAGCTTGAACTGTCTGACTTCTGTCATTTCGATCTCTTTTATTTCTCCACTGAAATGTATACTTCAATCCTCCCTACAGATGCTAGAGTGGAGCAGGTATCATTAAACGGAGAAAACGAGAAAGAGAGAGCGCGAGAACATCGCCGAGTGTTCGCCTCGGCTGCTGGTGCTGTGCGTTGATGAGTGCGCCCTGGTTTGTTTTCAATAGGAACTGAAGGCAGGGCCCTTTTCCTGGGGCCACTCGCTGCGCCTGTTGATATTGAGTCGAGCAAACACTCTCTCTGGGATGTCCTGTCGGGCGTCCGGCCAGGGTCGCAAATGAAAGTCACATGTGAGGAATCCTGCACGGAGATCCTCTGAGCTGAAGCCGGCCCCTGTCTCGCTTCTGGCCCCTGAGCTTAATTAGCTTTTTAATGGCGGTGCCACAAAACGTAGCTTATTTACCGGCGCCGATAGTGGCTTATTTTGATGTGCGTTACGAGCTCTTTGAGGCTCGGGGTTGTTATTTTCAGAGTAATGCTGTGGATTAAACGCGCATCTTATCTTGTGCTCTTGTGATTGAGCTTTGCAGCGTCCCCCTCCCTTGCCTACTGAAGTATATATGCAAATACATTTGGACACTATCATTATAGGCTACTTAATAGGACTTCATTAAGGTTCCGCCATGCAAGGCAAAAGGAGGTTGCCATGGATACCGCGGCGCTTAAGTACAGTATATTATAATGTTTAGCTGCCTGTTATATAATCATTGTGCTCTAATGGTCCATTTCAGGTCATATCGATCGGCGATGAAGAACATCATTAAGATGAAGAGAGGCTGGTCTTATGAGTTTGCCATTAATCTCTCTTTTTCTTTACGTTTTTTAACTCAAAAAAGAATAGGGGTATGGATAGATCAAGTCATTGTAATCGGACTGTGATTTTCTTGCCTTGTGAAATGGTTAACACATACTGATCACCACAGATGCAACAATCTTGAGATAAAAACTAAAAGAACAAATATTAGTGGATGGCCAATTTCTTTTTTTAGATGCCAGGATGGTCAATGGGCAATATATTACTAATATAGGTCTATATAATATGCATGAAATAATGTTTAATGATAAAAAATAGATATAATTAAATATAACCATAATAGGTTGTAATTAAATGAATGTGTATGTGTGTGTGTGTGTGTGTGTGTGTGTGTGTGTGTGTGTATGTATGTGTGTGTGTGTGTATATTAGCACTGTCAAAAGATTAATCGTGATTAATCGCATCCAAAATAAAAGTTTATGTAATATGTGTGTGTACTGTATATATTTATTATATAATTATAAATACACACATGCATGTACATATTTAATTTAGAATATATATATATATATATATATATATATATATATATATAATATATACAGTAAAAATACACACATGCAGTATAATTACACACATGCATTTATATATTTAATTTAGAATATATATATATATATATATATATATATATATATATATATATATATATATATATATAGATATATATAAATATATATATAATCAGTAAAAATACACACATGCATGTGTGTATTTATAAATATATAATAAATATACACAGTACACACACATATATTACGTAAACAAACTTTTATTTTGGATGCGATTAATCGCGAATAATCACGATTAATCTTTTGACAGTGCTTATATAGTGTTTAGTAATGTTTTTTATATAAGCATTTATTTAATTGCAGCGTAGTAGTAGTAGTAGTAGTAGTAATAATAATAATAATAATAATAATAAATAATAATAATTATTATTACTACTACTACTACTACTACTACTACTACTACTACTACTACTACTACTAATAATAATAATAATAATAATAATAATACTAATAATAATTATTATTAGTATTATTATTAGTAGTAGTAGTAGTAGTAGTAGTAGTAGTAGTAGTAGTAGTAGTAGTAGTAGTAGTAGTAATAATTATTATTTATTATTATTATTATTATTATTTATTATTATTATTATATTTGGTAACGCTGTTTGTAGATTTTGACACAAGGGGGAACTAAATCGAGAAACTAAATTGTTGACCAAGCAGGCAATTATTGACTTGTACAATTGACTTAAATTGGGTAAATATCTGTCGATCAATTGGGGATTCGTGACTGAAGGTGTCTGATGTACATTGGCTGTCATCAGGGATTAAGATATTTTTGAATTAGCAGTGTTCTTTTTGTTTAAATCCCATACATGTATATGTTCAGGATACATGCAGACCCACAGCTGAGAGTTTATTAGGGCTGTTTACAAGTGTAGAGTGCATTCCACAGGCTCAGTCATCAGCCGAATGGATCGGAGGCGGAGATGAGCTCAAGTGGATAACTCTCCAGCCAGAGAACAGCTTTAATGCTGCCGGCATTTCTGTGAGGCCTGAAACACACATCAGACTCTCAGTGAGTGCACACTAGCTCAGCTTAATCTGCTGTTAGCTCAGTCTTTAGTGGTGGTCAACCGGTAGGAGTCTTTCAAGGGCTGATCCTGATATCTAGAGAGCAGGGTGGCTGATATAATACCCATATTCTGTGGGGTTTAAAAGTCTAAATTCACATTAAAAATGCATGGGATTAAAATCTAAAGTAAATTTTGCATTTCTTATAAAAAAAGAAAAGAAAAAAATGAAATATTTAAGATAATGCACTATTTCTAGGTCACTGATTAAATTTGTGACCATGATCATGTGACTGTACAGACAGTCAGATTTTCAGAATTCGTTTGGATCATTTCAAAATGTGGACAAACATGGTCAAGTATTTCACATTTCAAATTAAGTTTGTGTACTTTATTTTAAACATTATTTCCTTAAAATTCACCAAAAATTGTAAACCTTGTTAACCTTTTATTGCAGATGACATTCCTGTCAGATTTTAAAACTGACACAAGGGGGAGGTAACACCTCTCTTAAACAACCAAGGGACATAATAGAGATGATAATGCCAAAATGTTCAATTATTATCTTATCAGTTGCTAATATTTAGCATGCATGAGTTTCATTTGTGGTTTTGGTGTTGTAACTGGTGTGATTGTGCAATAAAAACACTGCTTTGATGCTCAGTGGTGTGATTTTTGTCACTATGAACAAGCCAAGTAGCGTCATGGCTCCAAAAAAGCCTGGTTTCCCCCAGTGTGCTCTTGACACCTTCTACAGTCTCAGGGCAGGGCGTTTTGTGTCTGCTTTAATTGAAAATTAATAGTTAGAGGGGTTGCCATGGAAATCATGCCAGCGCTCAGAGACACCAGCTCTGCCACTGCTGTCGCCACACAAGTCCACCCCCCTCAACCAGCACTTTCTTCTGCATGCGCTCGAGAGCCGCTGCTGGAATTGTTTGTCCTCATTGACCTTGCAGTCCAAAGCCCTGTGAAATGAGGAGGAAAATAAAGAGAGAGAGAGAGTTAAGTGAGAGACAGACAGAATAAAACCTGAGAATGGCTATCAAGTGCTAAAAGCTAAATCGGCCTGTTTGTCTCGTGAAGTGAAGGTTAGGCTGTGATGTAGCCCTTAGCTTTGACGAAATGTAAATAAGATGCATTAGACGCAATTCATGCGGTGACGACAAGACCTGGAGGCCTGCCAGACCAACCTTTTACACTTCCTCATTGAGCATTTGCCCTAGTCTGGAGTGGCGGAGGCCTAGAAACAGTTTTGGCTTGAGCTCAGCGGTTTCTAATGATATCATAGAGATTAAATATGTTCCAGTAGAGCTGGTAGATAATGTGCTACTTGGAGCTTGTTATATCATGCTCAGAGCAGAGATCTCAAGTGGTCTTATGGTGCATTGGAGGCTAGGTTTTTTTTTTTTTAGCTAAATAAATTTATCATGCTTGGCTTGGGAGGGGGGGTCGTGTACAACATAAGTTCTTGCCCATTTTTTTTTAGACCTTCTACACATGTATAGGAGGTAATTTATTTTACTAGCAACTCGAATATGGAATTGTTTAGTCGTCCATTTTCATATAAACCACGTGTAAAAAGCATCAACGTCAGTCTTTTGTATTTAAAATCTGCTCAATCACGTCCCCCCCCCCCGTTTATCAACAGCTGGATCCTCGTTCGCGTTCCAGCGACGTCTACGCGAACGCTTTCCCAACGACCCTCACTTTTCAATCTCCATGTGGCGATGGGAAGCCTGCAGCAGATGGACTCAGTTTTGCATCTGCCGCGTGCAGACTGGCCTTTGTACTCCTCTCCTGGGGGAGAGCGTGGCTCTCGTCTCTGTGAGCGGATTCCTGTCTGCGGGAACTGCTAGGAGAAACATCTGTGGCATGCGGGGCGAGAGAACGACAAGAAGGGGTTGACAAACACCATTAGTTCAGTCCTTTACAATACGACAGATATGAAAGTGAAAGATTGTGTGGGTTTAATTACACTCAGTAAATAGTGCAAATATGCATCTGAAAAGGCACATTTGCAAACCATCTAAAGTTGTTTCCAAGCTTTTTTTCTCCCTCCTCACTCAAATATTTCCCTCGTAAGGACTTTTTTGGGGTTAGTTTGACCTAATAAGGAAAGCAGCAGGCGTATTTATTTATTATTTCCACCACACTATCACTCAACTTGCTAAAGTAGCCCTCCATCCTTCTTGAAAGGGGGAAGAAGGGAAAAGAAGTGCCACCCCCCTCCACCTCCCCACCCTGACAATCAAACCGCTGATTTTTGTGTACGATTAGTCCTCGGGTGCCAAAACAATCAGAGGTCTGCTTGATTTGTTTTAATTACAGGCGTAAAAATGCCACGGGTTTCTCGGATGTGATCGGGCAAGAGGCGCTCCACAATGCTCATGTAAATACCGCTGTAAATAGTTCTCTGATGATGGCTTTGACAGTGAACGTCAGCTAGTTTTTTCTTTCTTTCATTCTTCGTACCCCCCACCTCTCTCTTCCCCCCCCTCCTATTTTTTTTTCTTGCTCTGATGCTGTTGCCTACCAGTGGCATCCTATTCTTCATATTTGATGCAAGTTAATGCTTCAAGGCTTCTAAGAATATCTTCAAATGCCTCTACCTTCGGGGAGTGAGATTGTGTGTCGTTCCTCAAAAGGTAGGTTACTTTTTCTTCCTGGCTGAGAGTGTTGTGGTTTTATTTAGGAAAACGCTAAGCTCACTAGTTTGTTTGCAGATTTACGTCGCCCTGTGTCTTTGAGAAGGTCACATGCTGGATAATCTCATTCAAGCTAGAACGAATTAAAAAAAAAAAAAGGCAGGCACACATACCTCGCGTTTTTAGGGGTTCGGGACGTCCTCCACAGCTGGCCGCGTGCGTTAAATCCCCTCTCGGTTGGAGTCCGAATGCAGTAGAAAAAGAGGAGAAGGAGAGAAAGCAAGCGCGTGTGTGTGTGCCGCGAGCCGCGCGCTCAAATGAGAGCTGTGAGAGGCGGCTGGCGGAGAGCGATCCGAGTCTCCGGCTCCGCGCGCAGGCTGTGAGGGAGCGCTCAGACGCTGGTGCGCATGGTCACACACACACACACACACACTCTCACACACTCGCTGCTTTCACTCAGCAACTCAGTCAGCAAGACGAAAGACTTCCTTTTCTTTAAAAAAAAAAGAAAGAAAGAAAAGAAAAAGAGGGAGAGGAACACATTTTTGAAGAGCATTTTTAGAGGAAGCACAGAAGCAGGAAAATTTGTAATGATTAGTTGCATTTTTGGAGAATTTTGAGAGATTTAATGCTAATGATGCCAGTATTTCCAGTGCGTCACAAAAGGCAGAAAAGCTCCGGGTCAGGGCGACACATTTCCATTTTAGGCACTTTTTTCATCACCTCCCTTCGTTCCCGGCCGGTCGCTCAGCTTCCCAAAGCCCCGCGTCTCCTATTGGGCCCTGTCTGCGCGCTGTCGTAATTGCTTGGTGACAAGTGGAGATGAAGGAATAATTGTCAGGAGATAGGGGTCGTTTTTTTTAATGGGTGCACTGCCGATTTAAGTATGCATGAGCGACGCGTGAGGGACGGGGCCAAAGAGGCGCTTGTTTATGATGCGAGTCTGTATAAACACAGTTGGAGTGATGACACTGATAATCGCACGCTCTTCCCCGTGACGCCCGACTCTCCGCGAAACACCCTCTCCAGCCTGCCGTCCCACACCGCTCACCTGCAGGTAATAAAGCCACCTTTTCCTCTATCCATCCATCCATGCTTTCCTACTTTCATCCATCCGTCGGGTCTTTTCAGTTCGCTGTCATTCCTTAAGGCTTATGGCGTTCTCCAGCTTGGTTTGTGGGCTGCTTTCATCTATGGGTTAATTGCTGGTGATAATGGCAATGACGATAATGAATGTGGTTTTGTGCGGGTGTGTGCGCGCGTGCCGTTAAGCGTGTGTGAGTGTGTGTGTTTCTCGTGCCGAAGAACAGTGTGCTTTGACTTTGCCTAGTAGGTGATTTTAAGTGAAGTGTTTGTGGAGTTTAAAGTGTGCTGATGGGAAATTAAATCATTTGAGTGCCTTTTATTGTTTTATTTTCTGTGTATTAGTAATTAAATAATTTTGTGAACAGCTATTGTAATTTTTAGCAGGCTAATCATTGTAAAATAGTAATTAGTTGTACTTTTTTTTTTTTTCTTTTTTTTTTTTTGAAAGAGTCTTCAACTTAAAACTTCAACGAGCCTGTCCCATTTTGGAGGTGGGGTCAGTAAAATGATTAGCCCTCGAGTACTAATTATCCCTAGCAAAGGCGGGCAGACAATTTGTTTACTTAAATATTCATAAGGGTGAGCGACGCTCACTATTGGGCTATTGTGAGCATATTATTAAGTTTTTATATGGCTTTGTGCTGGAATGTGGACGTTGTCGTCTTTATAATTTAATACCCTGATGCATAATGAGCTGCATGATTAGTACATATGGAGAATTAGATGGATAATTTACATTGTTCTCCTGAGTCTGAGTGTAATAGCTTGTTTAGTGTGATAAAATTAAATGCTGCTTATTTGGGTTTTCTTTTTAATGCAAATCCCTTGGTGAACTTTTTTGCATGCCTCCTTTTACACCCTCTCAAAAAATAAATAAAAAGAAAACAACCAAAACAAAAAAATATGAAATTCAAAAATTATTTAATCGAAACATATGTTTACCTCCATTTTTTTTTTTTTTTTTATAGAAAGAGCCCATGCCAATTAACACCGCTCATTAGCCGAGGCGGGTATTTGTTTTGAAAGTTTAACCAATCACTTTGTTATGCTAATTGTGATGTAATTTAATTTGAGTCCCGTAATGATGATGCCGCTATTATCCCCATAAATGATGCAGTTAAGCATCACAGCCTTATTTGCATGTGCTTGAAGGGGGAAGCTGGATGAGACGACGCCAGCATCACTCTCGTTTTTCTTCCTCTGTTCTCCCACGTCCCTCCGGGTCCTCCTCGGCCTGTCTGCGCTCATTGATGATCAGCCTTTTTTTATCTGATATTTTAATGCGAAATGAGTCGACTGGTTACTCACACCGCACAGATGTAAATTAAATAATTGAAATACCAGACTATTAAAAAATGCAAATGGATTTCTTCAGTCGAGGCATCATCACACAGTGAAGTCATGGAGAAACGATTGATTTGTATTTTTTTTTATGTGCATTGTACTAGTTTGCAATCTACCTCCTTGAGTTCGCATTTGCACATCAAAGTGCTTCTTTGTTGGCGAGAGGTTAATTTTTAATCCATTGATTTCATGGCCTCTGGTTTGGACATGCAGATGGTGGCTGATTAGTTAGTGTGTGTGAGTGTGAGTGTGTGTGTGCATTTGCTGTGCGTGTGCTTGAGTTCCTGCAGTAGTGTGGTTGAATTTTTAAGAAAAAAAAAAAAAAATCAATTTGAAAGTCCTACAAGAGCCGCTTCCCTCTTTAAATGCACTTCTGAGAACCCTTCAGCCCAGGCTCTCGCTCTGTGACTAAGTCTCCCTTAAAGACTGCCCATTATCTATTTTGTCGAGGTTTTAGACTCAGGGTAATTTTCCTCGGGAAAGATTATTTTTCTCTCGACCAATCTCGCCTGTTACCACCCTAATTGGTTACATAAATCTTGTCGGGTATGAATGAGAAATGTTGCGGTGTTGTCAAGTGTAATCTTCACCCTTATTTACCAATTCATTAAGATCTATCGATGCAGGACCGGCCCGAAAGAATGACAACATAAATCAGAGCAGGGGGACATAATGACCCTAATCAGCCTCAAATAAGTGGAAACGTCACCATGAGCTATGTCTCTCCGCGGCTGCGTGTCTGTGTGGCGGCACCAGGGCCGTCCCGGTCGTTAACGCGGCCGCGTGTCCTGGGCAGGGGCGAGCGCGCTTGCCCCCTCCACCCCAAGGCTTTTAATCTCGTCCCACACACAGCCGGTGTCACAAAAGATAATTGCGGCACGAAATGAAATTAAATATGCATTTTGAGGCAGGTAAATAGTGAGAAAGAGAGTGAGGAAGAGACTGTCTCCTCCTGCTAAAGATGATTGGAGCAGACAATGGTGCCTCCTACTTTTATAGGTCAATTACTGGTGATTAGGTGGGCTGAGTTAATTAAAGAAATTACCCAAAATGCAAGCACAGGGACTGCTTGATGAGATACCAGCGTCACTGTCTAGTCACCCACTTTTGGAGCTGCTTTCGTCCGAGAGGGAGGTGCTTGCTGGGTAAAATTCAAATCAAATGGAAATACTTGAAACACTCACTCTGATTTTTTTTTTTTACACCGAAACTCCAGCTTTGTAGGTCACAACATGTTTAGCATTTATGAATTGTGTATGTTTGTATTTCTCAAAGATTTGGTTTTATTTCAGAGCTTCTCCAGGATTTATTACAGTGTTCTTTTGTCCCTCAGTCTCTGTGCTTTTTTTGTCTTTCTTTCAACTTCCTCTCCTTTTCTCCTTCTTTTAATGTAAATAGCCCAGAATTAAGTTCTGAACATTGAACGCTGAATGAATCGAATCACAGACGGTCTATTTATTGAGAGTGAAACGATGAATTGATTTTTTTTTTTTTTTTTTTCTTGAATGTGTTCTCATTTTACCACTGATAACAACACTTGATTCGGTTACTTTGCATACTATTAATCCTGAAAAGCGATGTATTCATCCTCCCTTTTCATTTTTGAACTCGTGGTATAAATATGATTTCCCTCATGCTCTTTTTACTCTGTAATCTCGTCCATTGTGAATCACTTTGAAATCCCTCTATCTGAAGGGGGGGGACTGTAATATTACATTCAGGTTTAGAGGAGAGTCATTAATGGGGTACGGTGACCCCTAAGAGCCAAAAAGGACTGCTGGCATGCGTTGTTTAACTTTAAGCTCGCATTTTTTTTACAGTAGGTATTCATTGGCATTTTTAATTATCGTATTTTCCATTTCATGTGTAGTATAAATGCACGGGATGAAATTCAAACTTTGCATCATATTTTTTTAAATCTGGCATTTTGATTTATTAAGCATTCCCAACTGTTTAATATTGGAGAATAGTGGAGCGCCTTGCTACTTTATTTTGTATGCATTGTAACTTATGGCAATGATGAATTAATTTCAGTGAAGCACAGAATTTGTGATTATTTTAAATGGTATCCATATCTTAACTGAATCAGAGCGGGTGAAGCTAGCAGACTGTGAAATGTAATTTTTAGTATTTTTTTTTTTTTTCCCGTCTTTTTTCACCCTTCCTTGCAATGTTAGGATTCCGGGCACCTGAGCAATGCACTGATAATGACTAGGCTTCTTGGATCACAGAGTCTGCGTTTCCGATGCCTCCCTGAAATAATCATCAAGCTCTTTTTCAGGTCTGTTCTGCGCGTCCTATCAGGGGAGAGGGCCGCCGGTTTCCACGGGAGGGGAAAAATGAAGTGTGTCTCGGCAAAAGTGGATGATTTCTGTGAGTGTGTGTGTGTGTGTGAGCATGTGTTAATGTCACAGTTGCAGCCTCCGGTGCCCCTTTTCAGCGACTTGTATAAAACATATCCCGCGGTTTCCGAGCGCTTTAGAAGATGGAGAACTCAGAATTGTGATATCCGAGCTCCGATAAGAAGGGTGCTACATTTGATAATGAGGCAACATTTGCGGTTGTAAAATCAGATCAGCTCAAACGAGCATGAGTAACTTTACTCCTTCATGATGAGTGTGTGTGTATATGAGAAACATCTGGGCTATATTTGTGGCACACCTTTCTTTGCTAAACCCACCCACCCGAAATCACAGGCGTAGCCCTTGAATGCGTTGTCAGGATCCTGTCTGGGATTTTTCACCTGATGGAAAGGACAGATTTGCACAGCCTACGATTCGAGGGCAAACATTTACACAGCCAGAAAGGAACCGCACGCGTGGTACTGTTACAGTGTTTAAAGCACAAAAAAAAAAAAAACACAGCGAGAGAAGAAACAGATCCAAATAACATCTTTCATTCCAGAAATGGAGTGATTTGGTTTTTATCAACCTTCCTGAATACACACCAGCACAGATTTTTCCTTTAGATTATGACTGTTATCAAGATGATATGGGTAATAACGGCCCACAAGCTCTGTGTTTATCACAGTGACTCACTGAAATGTGTTTTAGGACTTGTCCAATTTTTCCGGTGTCAAATGGACCGGAGCCTTTCCACACTAGTACTATAGCGAGGGCTGTAAATGTTTTTCCAATAGCACGAACCTTCAACCCCAGTGGGTTTTTAGGAAAAATCAGCGTGTTATAGTGACAGCGGTCGGCCTCAAGGGTCAAAGACGTCCTACAATAGACTTGAACAAAGACAGACTTTGGGTGCTGGTTTTCTTCCCTCTCTCTCTCTCTTTCACTCTGTCCATCTCTCTCAGGCGGTACAGTACCGTACTAGACTCTCCTTCACTCAGTGTCATTCAGACACATAAACCCCCCCCCCCCCCTCCTCACGTCCGCTCCATCGCGTGGAAATGATCGCGAGCGAGGATGTGTTTCTAATTGACATTGTAATTGGCAGATTTGGATGCTGCCTTCAGATGGCTAATTAATTTATCTCACCGCTGTCATTAAGGTTAAAGCAGCACCTGATCTCTCTGAATACACTTTGCATACATCTGCATGAGCATTACGTTCAGTTAGACACCTACACGCCAGTTGTGGATCATGTGGATTTAGAGGATACAGTGTTAATAATGTGTGTTTCTATAATGACAGGATCAGTATTCCACGTCATTTAACCCAAAACCAAATTGAAAGGAAAAAAGTCTTTCTTTTTCTCTTCTTTATTTTTCAGATATTACATCAAAATGTCATCTGTTCTTTAGTTAGTTAAAAACGTGTGTTTAATTCCGGAAATAATCAGTTTGTCTTTTCATTGAAATCATATTTGAATTTCCAGAGCATAAACTGGGATTACAGTGATGCGAAATGTAATTTTAATTAGCTTTTTTTTTTCCAGGTTGGAGTAGGAACAGTGTCCTAAACTCATCCCTCACTTTTTAGTCTCCTTCATTGTGGCATTAAAAAACACTCCATTACGTTGTTCATAAAATTCGCGTAAGGCAATCAAGAGGCCCTTCTCTGAATATTTTAAACATGGGGCATGTAAAATTTATGCCTAATTTGAATACTTATTAGTCGCCTAATCTCTACGGCAGCTTTGTGTTTCTTCAGGAGAGATTCGTCAGCCCTCACACTGTGTGTGTCTCTCTCTCTCTCCCTCCTTCTTTCTCTTGGTCTGTTAATCTTTAAGCACTTTTGTTTGTTCCCAAGTTGTTTTTTGACCAGTGCATGTTGGTTAGGTGGTTTACTTTTTAAATAAATGTAAAAAAAAAAAAAATCCTTTTGCTGCTTGTTTCTCATAAAACACAAGCCGAGCCGTTAAAATGTCATTTTCTGATCTGAAAAGCAGCCGTGGATTAGAAGACTATGTCTTTGTTGTGTCGTGCGTTTGATTAGCAGTGTTCTTCTTTTTTTTTTTTTCCATGGCTCGGCTGTCGAGTTACTGTACGCTCTCGTTCAAAGATCGCTGCTAATTGTCCGTACGTAGCAGGTGACAAAATTGATGTGTTTAATCTGTGGAAAGAAGGATGGCAGAGCTGTCAGGGAAATAAATGAAAGTGTTGCTGGAAAAACGAGTCCCCTCTAAACATTACACGAGATTAGGGATATTTTATTGTGCATGCTCGCCATTAGCGTAATTAATATTGTTTATGTTTGAATGCGCTGAAATATGAGATGGCCCGTCGTCATTTTCTGAGAGAAACAAAATTTGTAAGGGGAAGAGAGGAGGGGGGGTTCGATGAATATGTGAATGACGGAGGAGATTGTGTGTCTGTGTGTGTATTAAGGCTCTTGTGGGTATATTAGCTATGCAGAACACACCTTGAATTGCGTTTGTTGGGTCGGACGATTCATTTATTTATTGCAGGGATCTCCACAGATCTTGGCAGGGTTCCTGTGAACATACACAACATTTATGCAGGGAAAATGATAAAACATTTATTACCAGAGAAGAGGTAATATGCATAATTTATGCTGTTTTTAGCACAATCATTAGTGATATTCGTGAAAGATTTTTTTTTTTTTTTTTGCATCCACCACTATCCCCTGTTTTCATTTCTAATAGATGCCAGAGAAAATTAATTTAATATCTTTTCATTTATTTGCCAGGGTAAAAATTGACGTGTGCGATTTTTGTTCTGTTTGAATTTGGTGTTTGAATTTTAATTGTGCTCGGCGGACGCTGCTAAATATACGGAAATAATGAATATTTGAGTATGTGATTAAAATAAAAGGGAGGGAAAGAACTACCCTATATGTGACATAAGTTTTTTTTTCCCCTCTCCTCATTTGACTAGCAGGCAAATTTTATTTTGCTTCAGCTAAAAGAAAAGACCATTATATCGTTCATCACAGTACAGAAGCATGTGATTTGTAATTCCCCCTCTTCTCCCCTCACCTCCTGTACCAAATTTTAATTTTGCATGATTAGCTGTGCGTCATTAAGCAACTCCGTTCAGTCGAGACGCAACGGGGATATTTTAAGACATTCGAACAGGGGGAAAAAAGGCTGTTTCTCTTACATGTTATATTTCAAACATGTTCCTTTTGAAATCATTCACACAGTATTGAAGTTACTTGGATTTATTTTTAAACACCATGTGATGTTTATCTGTGTGTGATGGTCAATAGGCAAATAAAAAATGCAATTAAAAAAAGTGAAATAATATGATGAAAAATCAAAAATAAAAGGCAGGAAGAAACGTGCATCTCTTTGTATTGCTTCATTTACACAGTGAATGCATAATTCCACCCCCTCCCCCCGTTAAATGCTTTAATTTGCAAAGGGAGCAGGGGTTGATAATGGAAAGCTTTTTTTTTTCTTTCTCGCCCCCCATTTTTTCTTTTTCTCTTTTAACCCCCCTTTTTTTAGGAGGCAACTAAAGGGGATTGTAACAAGAGCCTTAACCGGTGCCTCTTAATCACTTCTAGGTATTAAGTCATGATGCAGGAGTCGGCCAATGAGACAATAAGCAACAGTTCAATGAGTCAAAATGGAATGAGCAGCCTAAGCAGCCAATTAGATGCTGGCAGTAGAGATGGAAGATCAAGTGGGGAGACGAGCAGTGAAGTAAGCGCAGTCGAGCTGCTGCATCTGCAACAACAGCAGGTAAGTTGCGTCTCTCTCCCCCCCGTCCGTTGTCATCCGCCGCGCTCTGTCTCTCTCTCCCTCCCTCCCTCTCTCTTCCTCTGTCTCTCTCTCGCTGGCTTCACACAAGACTCAGCAGGCAGCTATTTGACTGACAACCTTCAGTTGTGTACATTTAGACAGGAACTGGACTTTTATTGTTTTTTTGCATTTTAGTGCTTATTTAGTGTGGTGTTTATTTAAGGTTAGTTTTCGGTTGTCATTTTTAGTTTTGTGGCTGTGGTTTTTGACTTGTTTTGGAGGTGTGTTGGTGATTCTGTGCAGAAGTGTGCCGGCTGAGGCCGTGCATGTATGTTTTGTGTGTGTGATGGGTGTGAAGTACGGAGCTTTGCTCATGTGTCTTTGTTTGTGACCACTAGAGGGCCTCCTCATTTGACTTCAGCACACTTTATGGGCTGCTAGGAAACCTCGTTCACTCCAGAAGCCTCAACTGACCAGTGCATGTTGTATTTATGTCAGTGTATGCATAGGGGCTGTGTGCTTGATTATTTTGACTTTTAAAAGCAGAAATGTTGCGTGTGTATATGCTCGTATCTCGGCGCAGTGAATGATGGGTTTGACAGCTCACCAGAAGAGCAGCGTGAGGTCAGGCTGAGCTCAGGGATAGTCTGCGGGCGGTGTGGAGTGTGTGTTCACTTATTCACTCACAAGTGTGTCACTGGATGTGAGTATGTGTCTGTGAAAACAGAATTTGTGATTCCTCAGTCATTATTTGCATCATTTTCAAGGATTTAAACACTTTTTAAACACTTTGTGACTGTTTATGCACCATAAAATGCTTAAAATGACACAAATAAAAAGTTTAAAAACATATTTTTTATATTTCTAAATTATACTTCTAATTTATTTTTTTGAGTATTTAAATAAAGCGTGTTTTTTCCTTGCTTCATCTTGAAGTTTATAGCCATTAAATGACAGCTCTTTTTATTATATGTGTGTGTGTGGCTCAGTTCTGGTGACAGCAGCTGAAAGCAGCCCATGAGCCTGTGGGTAAGACAGGATCAGTGTAGCAGAGTGAAGTGTGTCCTGCGGCTCTTTGTGGGCCTCTCCGAACGAACACCCCCCTCCCTGGCCACCCTCTCCAGCTGGTGATTACAACAGCACCCCCAACTCACGGCCTCTCCTCCCATTCATCATCACACTGGCCGTCTCTCTCACTCTCTCTGTGTCTCACACACGTGTCTGATTGGGGTCAACCCCCCCGCTTTCTCATTACTGACTTCTGTTTTAACCTGCACACTTCACCGCGTGTGAGACAGAGGTCAGTGTTTGGTGGTTAACGGTATGCTCTTCAAAAGTGTTTTTGTAAACAAAGCCATTATTTATTACAGTTTGTTCATATTTGTGAATTGTTAGTAGATTGTTTATTATCATTAAACCTATGAAATAGTGTTGAAATGAACATCTCAATTTTAGTTTTATACTAATAAGTTTAAATGTGTATATTAAAAATGAATACATATTAATTTGTTATCATGATAAATATAAACAGATTGAAATATTAAAAAGTAATGCATTGTTAATATGAATTACTTATTGTAATTTATAATGAATGTAAAAATAGATGTTTTATATAAAATATTTTGTTTATATTACTGTAAACAATTAGAAAATATAAAAATAGTAATGTTATAATATAAAAGTACAGTATACAAATATACAATGAATTATTTGTTGTATTTAATGTATATAAATTATTTATTCTAAAATAAAATAAAAGTAAATAAATATAAATTATTGACTATAAAATAAATTGTAGATTCAAATTTGTCTTGTGTTGCCAATAAAATACATAAGCATCTAACCAGTAGTATTATTATTATTACTAGTAATAGTAGTTATAGTAGTAATATTTTATCCAATACTATTTTTCAAATAATCATTGTTATTTCTACGATTTTTGTCATATTTTTAAATAGCTTTTATATTGCATTATTAAATTAGATACAGCATTGCAAAAAAAACACCTAACCATAAGTATTAAGGTTGTTTATTTTTATTGTTATGATTATTTTTATTATTACTTATTGTTAGTTTAACAATAGCTAATAGTCATAAATAGTTTAACAATAACAAATAGCATTATTACATTGTAAAATTTAATTTGTATGTTATGGTTGTTGTCACTTATTTTTAGTCTAACAATAGCTAATAGTCATAAATAGTATAACAATAACAAATAACATTTTTACAATAATTATTTAATAGTTCATTTATAATAATGATTAATAGTATTAATATTATTAGTAGTATTATTCCTGTATAGCTGAATATTACTTGAATATTTTTTGTGTTATCTGTCTTTAGATAATCTGCACTAAGAGTGGAAGAAAAGGGCAGTGTAAGCAGAAAGAGTGAAGAGAGGAGAGATAAGTGCCATAGAGACAGTGGAGAGAGTGACAATGTTTCACTTACAGAGAGCGAGCGAGAGAGTGCAGACAGACACATTGAAATGAGTGGGCCAGCTAACAGGCCTCGGGAGGCTTTTTAAAGGGAGGCCAGGTGCTGTTAACTTCACACACTTCCTGCACAGTTCCCTCTTACACACGCCACAGTCAGAGAATTCCTACACATCTGCCTAATAACCACCTAGATGTGTGTGTGTGAGTTAGATAGAGAAAAATGAAAGAGTCCAATTAAAAATAATTATTAGTTATTGTTAGTAATATTTTTGTGTATTTTTAAACTTTCTTACTAAGGAAAAAACATGATTATTTATTTATGATTATTTATTTTCCCTTCATTTTCTATCATTGATTAAGGCACTAAATAAAGACCTTGCACATTTGAGCATGAGCTTTTATAGTGTGTTGTGGCTAATTTTTGTTTTGCCAGAACCTTTTTTTTTATGCAAGAAGTATAGCAGCGCTGTTTGTGACAAGAATGATTGCCAAGAACATGGACTTCATTGATTGTAGGCTGTTGTTAAAGGAGCTTTTAATGTTGTTATATTAATAGCAGTGCATGTATACAAGAAGGTTTGCATTGATCTGTAGATAATGTGATGTGATATAATGGAGCCTCTAGATGATTGCTCTGGTTTAATAATCTGTGATTGTATGGATTTATAGTGTAGTTAGCCATAGTCTGCAAATGAACTTCCTGTCTGGAGAGGAAGAACTCTGTGGAGCATCAGTAATTTTAAAATCCACCGCCTCCATTCATCAGAATTCGATTATAAATTCTACAGTAGTTTATAAAACATATTTTCATTGGGTCTTGCTGGATTTCTGTTGTTTAACCCTCAATATGGTTTCTGCGCTTTTTATTAGCCACACTTCCATATGCATTTACGAATGTCATGTCCAGAACTGTTCATTTTATATTTTTTTCCCACCACTAACAGCAATTGTTACAGGAAGCGGTGTGTAAGTCGCTGGCCCGGTGTAAAAATGACAGCAATTAACCCGACATTTTAGCTTGAGGAGAATTTAAGATGAGACGCCTGACAGCCAGTGTCAGCCATATTTTCCCCGTCTTCTTCAGGTGTAAGAGCAAATGAAATTGGAGGTAGTATCGCAGTTGAGGAAGCCACTTGGGGAGGAGGGAGAGGGTGTCCATGGAGAACAAATTATCTAAATAGGACTTATTTCGCACTTATTTACTTGCATTTGCACAAAAATCTTTGCGAAAATGAAGAAAACACCTGGAAAATAACCTGCAATAGACCATAAACAGAAGCATAACAGAGGAAAAAACAGTGTGCTAATTGATATTCAATGAGTCTGACTCCATCATCACCCCACAAACACATTAACACACATGCATGCGTTCAGAAGAGGTGGGAGGAGGCGTCTCTAGGGGTCCATTGACTGTCATTCAGGAGGGGAAAGTAACAAAGTAACGCGGAGACGCCACACAAACAGCCAGTCTCGCTTCTGTCTCCCCCGCCGTCCACCGGGAGCTGCGAGTGCAACATCTTCAGGCAGGGTGATGACGGCTTTCGCCGCTCATCAGCCAAATAAAAGCCCCTCTGATGCAAATAGCGCTTTGCCCTTGAGCATAATTTAAAGCAGTAATCACCCCTGGAGTCTCTTCTGTGCAGATAGCGAAAGCGAGGTGACTGTCTCATTTACACTCCAGCACAAAGAAGCTCATTAGCTTTATCACACCGGCCCGAGACTCCTCCACTACAGTGTGTAAATAACACACACACACACACACATACTGTTTCACCAGAGCCACCTTTCATAAAGCTCTCAAAAAGATCAGTGCTAGAAACAAAGTAAAATGTGTTTTATGCACTCTCGATGGTTTGCTGTTGTATTTTACGGTTACCATTTCACTATCAGCGCACATTGTAGACGTTGAGCTTTGACATATAGAGGCGTGCTGCCTCTCGCGATGACACTGCAAGATATAAGCCTCGCCGTGACTGATGTGCATGCTTGGTTCCTCCCCAGACGACAGCAGGCATTATTCTATTATCGCCACAGAGCTCAGATCCTGGAGTGGTCACTTGTGTTTAGGCCACATAACATGTGGCTGTATGGAATTTACAGTGCGCCTGCAGTAGTAACTCCATTTCCCATCGGCCTCTCCAGAGACCGGGCGAAATGTCAATCCGTGGCTTTGAAAGAGAGATTGAGCGAGGGACAGGATGAGGAGGAGGGATAGAGAGAGAAAGGAACAGAGTGAAATCTGCTGGAAACAAACACTCATGAACATTGCTCATGCTTGGGAGGCCCTAGTAGCGTCATGGGGGCGAAACACAGGTCAAAGATGTGCACAGGTGAAACACACACGCCTTAGAGTTATAAATGATATAAGCCACGCCTGCACATTTAATCAACAAGGGAGATTTTATGTAACAAATGTTTATGTACTGCAAAGGTTCCCATTTACCAGTGCTATATATATATATATATATATATATATATATAATATATATATATATATATATATATATATATATATATATATATATATATACACTACATTTTATATGCTTATTTTATTCTTTTGTACACTTTTTTATACATTTTATTTTATACTTTATATGCATAATAGTTTATTCTACATTTTTCTATAGAGTTTTTGTAACATTTATAAATACTCATGTACTTGTTAGTGTACTATTTATATATTTTTTAAATTTAATTTAATACCACTTTATTGAATCAATAGTGGAGAAGGTTGGGGGCGAGTGGGTTATTAAGAAATGACATTTCCCAGATTCAGACTCTCCTTGACCCCAACTGGGCACCATGGCTCAATGTGTTAGCACAGGGGCTAACCATTAGGCCACAACTCTGACCAGCCGCTTGTGTTTAGCAATTACATTTAACCTCTGTGTGTAAATAAAACTCCAGCAGTCGGTCGGTCAAGATCAATGACCACTTCACATCTCATTTCCTGCTGTTTTGATGTTTCCTAACAGCCCTACCTGCGGAAATTAACGACACTGAAATCTATAATGGCCCTCAGGGCAGAAGCCTCCGCCAGAGACAAAAGTGACGTACTTTCACTGTGGATTACACCATCAAAAAACTATTTAAAGAATGTGGAGCAGGTGCTTATGGGTAGTGTAGTTCGTTGCCCAAATCTTGTGTGGTGAGCAGAGCAGTGAACCGAACATTGTATTTCTTGAGGCAGGTGATTCAGAGAAAGGCTCCCAGAGCAAGGAATCTTTTAGAGTTGCCTTGAACTCAAACGCAATAAAAACATGGTGAGGAAACTGGAGCATCCTGAAACTCATCCTCCCAGTATCTCTGACAGCCTATGACACCACAAACCATTTAACAGAGCTTAAAAAGCTCACATATGCAGATGCCCGGCATCTTAAGCTGACAACCAAGAGGCAGGATTTTCTAGAAGGCAGCTTTGGAGCCTTGTGAATTTAACAAGCATGTCTAGTATTACAGTTTCTCTCCGGTTTATCCATGAATAGTAACAAATCAGCCTGTGAAACGCCTGCCTGGGGATGTTTGTATGTGAAGGTTTTCCGGAACAAATATTAAAATGATGTAAATCTGGTTAAGGAGTTGAGGGCTACGATTGCCAGAGCTGTTCTCTCTCCCCGTTCCTTCCTCTCTCCCTCTTTCTATTTACTATGCACAAGGTAGTCAGATGTTGCCACTCTTCCACTTGAATATTTGAATTCCATAATGCTGAAAGAGTGCAAGCGAGAGTGAGATCATATGAGTGGTGTCTGGCCTGGCTCATAGCTCACTGCCCCCAGACTGAATACATATGTAAGAGACCCTCTCAGCTTGCGGCTCTTCAGGGCTTTTCAACAAATGCTGTAAATAAGCCCGGCCTCAGCTCGCAAATACACAAGAGGCTTTTCAAATGCACGCATGTGTCACTTAGCCTCGGCTTGCAGGCTTTCTCAGTGGGTGTTATTTCTGGGGGCTCGTCCGGGTACATTTTTTATCTTTAAAGTGTAGGATAGATGCTGTATCCCCTCTCTGTCGCTGTCATTTAGGCCCGAACATCTCCATCTCAAGCCAGAGAACAGTTGGGAACGTTAGCACGTGCAAAGAGCAGGAACTGGCGACATACGGCACATTGTGTGTGAGAGGGATTGAGTGAACGCAGCGATAAGGAAATGCTGTTGTCGTATGCAAAACATGAATTAAGGTTGTGTGCGAGGCTTCATGCTTGATTTGACGCTAAGCTGATATTGCTTTCATGCTCAAATCTTTCAATGCTACTCCATTTCAATTGAAATGTGATTGTTATTGCTAGAGGTATTTACCAGAAGTTATTTGATGCATGAATTTGCCCACTAGGTATTTCCTCAGTTGTGTGGCGACATTGGGTACTTGACTCTGTTTGACTGTGGTTCTCTGAGCAAAATAAGTTTAAGGAAGTAATTAGCTATGTTGCAGTGATTATTTTACCACAATTAAGTGGTGTTAGAGAGCTTTTATAAAACATCAGCAACAGTATTATGATTAGATCATGAGGCCAAGTATTTTAGTTCATTAGCTTAACTGCATGATTTTGGTTGTGCAAGTGTTGCCTATTTTGATACTTGGTTCATTCAGTCATATTTTATATCCAGAACTCTGTTATGTAATTATATGTGATACACTGGATAAATCCTTTTTGAAGTAGTATATAAAACAAAGATTAATGGAGTAGGCATTACAAGTTACATTATTACAAATTACATTACGTATTACAAGAAAATACTATTTCATTTTTTTCTAATTCAGAGTTTCATTTTTAATTCAGTGTGTTTCTTGTAATTTATTTGTAATTATTTGTGAAATTTACTACAAATTTCAGTAAAAAATGGTTTCAACATACACCAAACTTTTTCAGTTTATACTTCATCTTGTATACATTATATTATTATTATTTGTGGTTTACGTTGCCAAGCACACACATTCTTACATTTAATTTTTTTTTTTTTTTTTATGTAGATCACAGTCACTTGTTTGTTTTTAACTTTGGCTTAATTGTCTAGTTATGGTCAAAAATGTTATGGAGGAAGTAGTGATGCTTTAGGGATGTTCATCAAAGCGTAGAATAAGGGGGGGAAAGCGAAAGAAGGAGGGGGATTTCTCTCATGGTCGAACTAAGTGAACGACATTGTGATGAATTTTCTTGTTAGGAGAAATTACATCCACTAAGTTGAGCTACCTCAGCATGAAATTGAAAAAGAAGCATTTCTTGGCCATTTCCATTCTTGATTCAATGAAAGATGTAGATTAGCTGTTGGGAGGGTGAGGGAACTACAAAAGTATGACTTTGTTCACGCTAGGTTTGTGAAATAAACCACGTAAAATGGCATATAGGCCCGTCACAGGGTTTGTTTACGGGAGCGAGTGTAGTCAGGCAGTTAGCCAGCTGATTATAGCAGATACATGGCATGTGGATACACAGAGCGGACGTGTTTGAGTGAACACGTATGTTTATCTGCGCATTGAATGCATCTTAATCGCCGCACATCTAGGGCTATGTGTAACAATCCAAAGCTTTTTGTAATCAGCCTGAAGAACAGATCTGTCTCTCTCTTTCTCTCCCGCTGAAACGTTGACTGATAGGCGCTGTGTGTCAGGAGGGAAGATAACTCTACCCCAGCTCAGCTCACTCAAAAGGTCAGGCATGCACTGTAATTGGAATATTCACAAGACAAACGCCGCAGATCGCTGGCACACATAGCCAGGAGGGCCCGGGGCCCCAGTGCTCCATCAGCGGGGAGGATTGACGGAGATGCATTGGCCCACCACCAGCTAGATGTAACACTATTAACTCCACTGATCTGCGGCACAGCCCGACGCTCATTGAGATGGGCCGGGAAGATCCATCACCCAGGCTGAATGGACTACCGGCCCATCGCAAACTAATGACAGTTGAGCACTCAGGTAAATGGACTGAAAACAATAGTTTGTCTTCACCTGGAGTGGCTCATGCTCTTGTAACCCGATTCCATTTTGCGGTGATCATTTTTCCTGCACTATTGAAAAGCGATAAAGCTGGAGCACCATTTTTGAGCTTCCTTTAGCATGTTTTTTCAGTGGGAGTAGAAACCACATATTGTTCTACAACACGACATTTGTGGTTACTGGTTAGTTGCACGGTAATCAAAGGTTTGTGCTTTATGTTGAAGGTCACAAAGGGGCCAGTCAACCTTGTGGGTACCAGTGTATAAGAGCTCACCATGGACCACACACACATGCTCAGACATGTACTATTGACTTTCATATTGCTGCCAGGAGGGTGAACAGGGAATATATACATGCACACAATTACCTACCTCTCCCTTGTTTTTATGTGAAGCTACACTCAAAAAAATGCTGGCTTAAAAACAATAGTTGAGTTAAATAAAATTACCCAGCACGATGGACAAACATTTAATCAAATCACTGGGTTAAAACAACCCATTTCTCAGGGTTTGTCCATTTTAAACCAAACTTGGGTTGTTTTTAACCCACCATTTTTTAGTGTAGTTCTGATTATTACAGACTAATCCTAAACATACATCTAAAAGAAAATGGTTTCAATTTTTAGAACAAAAGAGACATTATTTACTTAATTTAGGAATATTTTTCCAGTTGAATGCATTAAGTTTTGCTCATGTGGGCAATGAAAATTTGAGTATTTCTTTCTTTCTTATTTCATAATTAAATTATATGTTACATATAATGAAATATAATATTGTTATTATTATTATTATTATTTGTTGTTGTTTTTGTAAATTATTATAATGTTAAGTCCATTGCAGTGGTGCTAATGTGGGCAATGTAAGTTTGAGTCTGTCTTTATACTTATTTGTTTGTTTGTTTGTTTGTTTGTTTTAAATAGATACCATAAGCACAGTATTGTCTCTTTTACTCATAGAGACCTATTTTAACGTTGTAAGCGCATGGTCTGAAGCGCATGGCACAGGTGCACTTAAGGCATGTCCGAATCTTCTTTTGTTAGTTAAACCATGGAAAAAATGGTCAGCGCGGCAGGCACATAGTCCAAAAGGGTTGTACCTAGTCTCTTAATGAGTCATGGGTGAGTTTTGGGTATAATGTGCAATAAACCAATCAGTCTCATCTCCCATTCCCTTTAAAAGCCAGTTGCGCTTGCACCGTGGCCTTCTCCAGAGAGGAATCCTTTATTTTTAATGTTTAAAAATGTTTGTGTGCTGCTGAGCAGAGTGTACACACATTGTGTACCCGCCTATAGGCACATATTACCAACATGCCTTTTAAATTAAAATAAATAAATACTGCGCCATTGACTTTAGACCAGGTTTTTGTTGGTCAATGGCACAGTCATTTTCAGTGCCCTCAAAATAGCAATGCGCCAACAATGCCCCTGAACACAATTCGTTTTCAGACCAGCACCCCCATGGGTGAACAGATGGGTGCTAGTGCATTTGCTATTTAAACAACGAGGCGCTGCACGTGAAAATAATAACTGTGTTGGGCTGAAACTAGCAAAAAACACTTGTGTTGCGTATGAAAGGGCCTATAATGTTATAGTTTACCACCTGCTCAGTCAACTGCAATAATTTCCTACCTAGGGGTACATATGTGTCCGTGTGAGACCCGTACAGTTTGTTTTTCATTGCAAATGTGTGTATTGCTATTGACACCCTACATAAACACTTCTTTTGTCAATGGGACTGGGAGATTGGTGTCTCTCTTCCCTTCTGCAGAGTCTACACTTCGCCTCTAGCTGTGTACTCTGCTGTCTGAGCCTCTTAATAAGTTCTTGTCAACAACAAGGAGTACAAGTCCATTCGCTCACTCTGAGAAAAGCTCTGTGCTACTCTTTTCCTTCTTTTTTCTTGTGGCCTCACTCTAAATAAAGTGTGGAGTGTGCTCTCTCTCACCCCTTAATGCAACATTTATAAAGAGGTATTCCTCCGACCGTGTGACGCTCAGTGGCGTGGAACTGCGAAAAAGAGATGGATCATAATCACTTGAAAAAGAAGCCAAGTGCATCGAGCACACGCTAGGCAGCAGGGACTCGTTCGCCGCCTCACTCTTCCTTTATTTCATTCGCTGACCTGCACTAGTTTGCACGTGTTGATGGTATAAGTGAAAAGCAGTCTTCTTTCTTGGTCGAGGCTTTGTAAGGAAAGCAGATAAAAGGCCCAGTAGAGTCACCTTATCTAAACCCAGATGATATACAACAGTTGAAAGCAAGGGCTTTACCAAAGCCAGCCGTTGAGAAGCAGGGAGAGATCAAATTTCATAAGCAAAGAAACCAGACAGAGATGTGCAGAAACAATGTCTTAGCTCCCAGAGAGATATAGAGGAGGAGAGGCACTTGGTTTCCGAACTGATCTGTGAAACCTCTTTATGACGTTTAAGCATCTTTAAAATGAATTGCATGAGATTAGATGATACCACATTTTACTCAAATTATACTGCCATGATACTAGGGTGGTTTCTTTGTAGCTCAGGTTGAAAGATCCTATATGAGGATATTCTCATCCATGGATATGACTCGTTTTCCACAAAATTTGTTGTCGACCAGTAAAAATTTTGAATCCAAAGTACAAGAAATGGCATAGCTCAATAATAAGGGTGCCTTGAACCTTGGCCGATGTACGTATCTTAATTTCTTTGATCATATATGCATTTGCAAACTTAAACATTTGGTTTTGTGATATTTAAATATGAATTCTGCTTGCCAGCTTCAACTTGTCAGCTTGGTTATCAATTTATACAATCCTGTTTGCCATTTATGCCACTATTTCCCAACAAAAGTGTTTATGAACTTATTGCTGTTGTGGTTTTACCTGTATAATTACACTTTTGTTTATTTTCAGCTATTATTGCGAATTAAAATTAATGAATTAATTTATAACATTTGTTAAGGAAACTGAAATGTTGGCAGCGCAAGTAGAAATCTCAACTGGCCCGAGTAGAAAAATCCTCTTTGTTGAGCCCTGAATAGCACACCTCTCTTCGACAAGCTTCATTATTTTAAATATCATTCATAAACGGTTGTATGCTAAAGTTTAAAACTAGGGTTAAGTATTTGTTCAAATCACTCTAAATATGATTGATAGTAATAGTAATGTTCGTCTTAGCAAAAGCAACTAATTTGAGTGGAAATTCTCTCGCTCTTCTCAGTACGTTTTGCTGGATTTCTATGGGATACAGATGTTGTTTTCAGTACGGGGCCCCTGCCGTCTAATTCCCTCCACAGGTTGCTGGCGATACTGTAAACTATTATATGTGGTCCAGTGCAAAAGTGCGGCGTGGATTTGCGAGAACCATCCATAACGATGTCTGCAGGAGGCGGGAAGCGTATGAATGTTTGTGGTTGCAGTGAACGGTGGAAGCCGACTCTGTTTGGCCTGTTATTGCTGGCACTGTTTCCTCAACGAGGACTGTGCGTTCACACACACACAACACGGGCAAACACGCACATCGCTGTTGTCTGCGCATACACACTAACCCTGATGGGTCGGACAGACTCATGTTTTGTCTCCTCGCACTTGAAAAAATAAGTGTGAGGTTACACAATGAAGCAGATCTCTGTTTTCTCTCTCTCCCTCCCATAAATGCCCGGCTTTCTGGGGTAGAAATGAGCGAATTCATCTCAAATTCACCAGGGAGGGCTGGGCTATGCCTCTGTGTTTACAGTGGCAGAAAGTTAATATAAATTTTCATCAGAAGGGGAAGTTTACACATATGATTCTATTTGTCCTTCATTATTAGCACCTGAGACTGGGCTGGGGAAGCATAATTGTCTACAGACACAGGCCAAATAGATGCAAGGGGAAAGCAAATAAGCACACCCCAAAATAATTTTATGGTTGTGTGTTACAATCCCTCTCCATGGGATCCTTAATCTAGAAAATCAATAAACAAGAAGCGAGCAAGGGAGATGGAGATGTGAGGCACAGAGCGAGGAAAGATGGGAACTGCGTACGAGAGATTGAGAGGAAAAAGCTGGAGAAGGAATGAAAGGAGAAAAAGAGAGAGCGCAGCTCACAGAAGCCCATTGTTCTGCCGGTTAGCTCGCGCTTGGCCCTGCAGCTGAGGAGCGTCTCCACGGACCGGCCCGCGAGCTGCACACACCGCTGATTTATTGAGTCATACATAAAAACACTCATTATTCCCACATCCTTTTCTCTTGTCTGAGAGGTATGGCGTTTGGCTGAGGAAAAACACTCTGTGTCTGTATCCACAATAACTGAGATCTCTCTCTCTCTCTCTCTCTCTCTCTCACTCCCTCTCCTCTCCTCATTTTTTATTTGTGTCGGCTGCTGGAATGGATGCTGCGCGTACACTGCTCATCCTTACTGGACATGTTGTGTCTTGGGGTGTTTTCCCACTTGAGTCCTTTTTAAAGAACTAAACTCAGACCGCACAAGTCAAAGTCATTTATTTGTTACAAACACACATGGTGGATAGGCAGACTTTTCCTTTAGTTAACCAGAAATGGAAGAAAAAAAGTTCAAGAATAAAACAAGCAACAAAACACAGGAAGATATACATGCATGTTATTTATAATTAAATCTAAATCTCTTATTTATAATTAAGTCCAAATGAAAGCGACAAGATCTACTAATTAGTGGGCTAAAAAGTAAAGTAAGTGGAAAAATAACTAAATTATCTTTGCATTCACAGTCTCTGGCCTAACAGTCGATTTAGATCATATATTTTTTTTTTTTTTTTTTTTTTTTAGATCATATTATTAAGTTCTCCACTTTTCATTATCACTCTTTTTTTGTGAGTTGGACATTATTTTATTAATATTAAAATTATATTCTAAATATTAAATTAGTGATTAGATGACGATTGTGATGATTATTATTATTGTTGTTGTTGTTATTGTTATTAATAATTATTCTAAAAATAGAGCTTGTTAATCACTTTACCATCACTACTTTAGTTTATGAAGTTTTAAATATTGATATTATTCTTACAAAAACCCATTGCTTTGCTTCTTTTTTCTTTGAAATCCATTCACTACCATTATAAAGCTTGTAAGAGCCATGATATTTAATAATAACTCAGAATGTGTTCGTTTGAAAGAGGATAGTCATGTACACCTAGGATGGCTTGAATTTTCATTTTTCAACTGTCCCTTTAAATTATATTAATTTATTAACCTTTTTTGTAATATGATGATAACTGTATATAACAATTGAATCATCACTAATCACTGAACTAATAATCACTAATACATGCCATCTAATAATGGCGTTTTGTTCGCGTTAAAGGGGTTGTTCGGAGTGTTCACTTAAAAAAAATAATAAATATGTAACATTTCCTGGCTACTAATTTGAACTCAGTTTGTCTCCATAGAGGCAAATGCAGCCTCAGTATTTGGATCTCAACAAGGCTGTCCAGCCACCTCGATAAGCCCTGGTTCACTAGTGCACTAACACAGATCACAGCTATGGATGACCTTTGATAAAAGGCGGTCTGTTCCACCCTTGTGTCAGTCAACCTCCTCACAACAGAGGTTGGTACACTGTCCACAGACTGACCTACTGCCGTTGTGTGTCCAAATGGACCTTTAACGTGTTCAGCTGTCATTCATACTGACGTGCGTGTGGCGCTCAACGCAGGCCCGCTGCGGGGCTGTTATGTCCCCAGCGCACGTCTTGTTTATGAAATCCGTGCCTGGAGCAACGCTTTCTATTCATGAGTGGCCTGGCCCCTCATCAGACCCCTATGTCCTAAACACACTTACATAACAGATATGGTGTCAATATTTTGCTGTCGAGAGTGGGGCCCTATCTTTGCACAGGCTGCGCAGACCACCGGCCAATCAGCTCTGTTTGTTTGTTCAGCTTAAACTGTTTGTCCTTTGTTTTTCGTGGCAGCCGACTCCTGTCTGCTTGATAAGGGTTATGCTCTCGCTCTCTCACTCTATCTCTGTCTTGTTGTGCGTGTTTTCCATAAGCCGAGGGTTGACGTGCCCTCTGCGACAACAAGCCCGGAGATCTTCTGGTGCACAAAACTTCCTGCAGAACGCATGCGGCATTCTAATCTAGAGTTGTTCGGAAAATGTTTTCAGGTCTGACACCTCCAAAAAAAACATTTCATTTCAGTTACAGGCATTCGAAGTTCACAAAAACACCCCACCCTTGTTTATCCGAAAGTATTGTGTACCTAGCTTTCTCAAAAATGCAGATTAATCCACCGTGTTTCCGTTCTCAAACAAATCCACTTCCTTTAGCTGTTTTTTCTCACTGAAACACTGTGTAGTCTTGTAATACGCTTGGTCACAGTTGCAGAGGCTGCGTCGACTCTAAAAGCTTGGTTTAAATGCTGATCCTGGGGAATGAGGATGCGTTTGTAATGATGTGCCAAGCTGCGACTGGCTGCTAATGCTTTTCATGCTTGTTTTAGCGCTGGGAACGTTGCAATGTATTCCTCATTACCCCTGTGTTAAGTCTAAACACAGACTGCCTGGTGAAAGGGGTGAGAGAGTTGACATATGTTTCTTTCGCCTGTCTCTTTTTCTCTTCGGTGATCTCTGCTTGGCTATTAACGTAGCTGAAGAACGCCTGTGTAAACATTCGTGTTTCTCCCCTCAGTTTCGTATAATAGTGACCGGTATCGCCTTTCCCCCTCGACCTCGCTATCTGAAACCAATTACGGCTGATCCATTTGGGCCGAATCGTATTTTCATAAGGATTGCAAAGCCCTCGCAATAATGTGTTTGTGTGCATGTCTTCCACGTGTGCTTCATTGTACTGAATGTGCAAGTTTGTTTCTTCCCCCCACCCCCCCACCCCAGTCCTTAGAGATAGATATCAACATCAAATATGTTCCTGAGTGCCTTGTTATTTACGCTCCAGCCCAGGTTCTCCTTGAGCTCCTAGCTCTGAGGAATGTGATGCATTGTGCTGTTTATACAATGTGTGCATTAATGGATGGCAGCCTGCATTTCTTCTGCACAGCAACAAAACTTATAGAACGAAGAAAAGCAAAGCAAAGCAAGCAGCTTCCAGGCGTCCAGCAAAACTTCAGTGGTTGCATTGCTTTGTTGAATCTGGAAAGCACCTAATATGCCTTTGTATTGCATTCTTGTGTTTCACACAAGGGCAAATATAAGTAATATAATCCAGTGTTGTCACTAATAAGGAATGTTTTTGCAGTATTACAGAACAAGGATAGATGAAAATTTCAGCTGGAAACATTAAAGGAATAGTTCAGGCAAAAAGTGAAAGTTCTGTCATCATTTACTCACCCTCACCCATTATTTCACACCTTTGTAACTTTCTTTCATTCGTAGAACACAAAAGGAGAATTTTTCCTGGTCTGTCTTCCATGTAATGAATGTGAATGAGGACTGAGGGCTCCAGAATGGGAAAGAAGTACCATTATAGTCCATATGTCTTGTGCCCTTTAATCTTTTTTTTTTTTTTTTTAGTCTTTGTTGTTATTCAAGTTGTGGCCTGTTGGATCATTGAATTCAAGAACCAGTTCAGTCTTATTCGAATTCATCATATAGACTGATTTGGTGAACATATTTAATTGAATCTGATTTGGTTGTTCATGAACTGGCTGTCTGTTTAGTCTGTTCTTTTCACAAAAGATGAACCATTAGGCAGTTGTGGCCTAATGGTTAGACAGTTGACTTGTAACCCGAAGGTCATGGGTTCAAGTCTCTGTACTGGCAGGAAATGTAGGTGAGGGTAGTGAATGAACAGCGCTCTCTTCCACTCTCATTACCCACAACTGAGGTGCCTTTTGAGCAAGGCACCTAACCCCCAATCACTCCCGGGCGCTGCTGCCCACTGCTCTGGGTGTGTGTTCAATACTCACTTCTGTGTGTGTGTGTACTTGGATGGGTAAAATGCAGAGCACAAATTCTGAGTATGGGACACCATACTTGGCTACACGTCACGTCACTTAACAAACAAACAAATCCGATTCATTGACAAAACCAGTCTAAACAATTAATTCGAATCAGACTTATCTGGCTCTGAAACTCATTGTGCAGCTTTACATTACCAGTTCTCATTCACCTTTATTACACTGACAAAAAAAGCGGCCCAAAACTTTGCATTTCACTGAAAAAAAAAATATATATATGGGTTTGGATTGACATGAGAGTGAGTAAATAATGTCATGATTTTAATTTTTGAGTGAACTATCCCTTTAACTGTTCTAAACAAGTGTCTCACCCCCCAACACACACACCCCCCCACCACCCCGCCAGCGTTTGTTCGTATTGGAAAAGCCATTAAATGTCTCCATCCGTGTGCTGTGGGAAGCGCCACTCTCCTGACCTCTACCATGTATTGAATGACTTCTTTGACTTTGTCCTTTTATTCATCAGAGGACAGTGAGTCTGTATCGATTGGAGCATGGATAAACATTTCCTCCTGTTAATTGTTGTGCTAAAGCCATTAGCCGACCACTAAAGCCACACAATCACAATCACCGCTTGGATGGGCGTGAAATCTCCCGCAATTTACAATCTCATCCACGCGGCCCAACTGATAATGAGTTGGCGAGGGTACTTATAACTCACTCATGCATCCGAAAGTACCATATCTAATCGATGAATGTATCCTTTAAAATGGAAAAATAAGGCACAATGAAGTGCAGAAACTTGCTTGTTGCAAACTTCCCAACTTCGGATGTTACTTGATTAGTTCAGAGAACCTAAAACCTTGAGTTTTTCCCAAAAACTTAACCAGTTAAACAAGCATGCCACATTCAAAGCTCAAAACTCTGGTGGTCATCTTTGCATTTGTTGTTGTCTGTTTGGTTTGTTCAAAGACAGGACAGGACAGGGAACTGATCTGAAGTAGTCCAGCTCTTCTCCACATCCTGGTGTCCCCTAAAGTATCAGACAACGGCTATGTGTGTGTGTGTGTGTGTGTGTGTGTGCATCAGAGGAGACAGATCGATGCTGTTAGGACCCAGCGCCACTGTGTTGTGTTTGTTTACCAGGAGCTCGGAGAGCCTGGCTCCTCACCGCACAGCCAGACAGACAGTGGCAGCTCCTCGCCCTGTCTCTTCATAATTGATCAGGGGGATGGCTGTCTTCCCAGCGGGTTAAGACGTGGCAACTTTTCCTCCTATCTCTCTTTCTCCTTCACCTCTCTCTCTCTTTCTCTCCCCCTGTTTGCTCAGCATCTCAATGTACTAGTTCAAACATTGTTCTCACCAGCTGGCAGAGAAGTGCCATATGCACATCCTGTCAAGGCAGCTGTTGTCATGGATACTGGCAAGCACCAGGAAATAAAGCAAGCCCTTGATTCTGCTGGAAGAAGTGTCACTCTTTATCTGAAGGGTTTTTTTTTTCTTCATCGCACCCCTCGACCTTCTCTCTCCTATTCCCCGACAGATGAAACACCTGTGAAGTTATTGTGTTGTTTATATTGCTTTATTTATTTTGTTGCTTTCTCCTTGTGTTGGGGCACTGAGGCCGTCTGCAACTCTGTTCACAGAGCCGTTGTTCACTTCTGTCTCCGGTTCGACATACAACTCCAGGAAGACTGGAAAGAATTGCTTTCCTTTGAATGCATGTATCAGTATTCCTGTAGATACATGAGGAACACTGTAAGGTACATCATTTCAACCTACCGGGAATCAGTCTGACACATATAATGTAACATGTTTTTCAACAACAACAAACGAAGATTATAAAAAGACTTTAACATTTTCTGAAGGAAAAATGGTTGCCCATGCAAAAGTTGCTAGGGTGTTGAGGGTGATTGCTGGGGTATTTCTAGGTTATTTGGGGATGTGGTGGTTATGCTCTGAGTGATGGTTCATTGCTAAGGTGAGATATGGTGATGTGGGTGCTAGGACATTTTTAAGTGGTTGATAGGGTGTCCTGGGAGGTTGCTAGGCTTTTCCTCTGCATGGTACTACTCGGCTCAGCTCGCCTCGGTACCACACAGTTCGCTTTACTTTCGGTTTGCTTTTCCATTGCAGTTAGTACATCTTTAAAGTGGGTGGGATTATAGACTGATCATTATAGTTGCCTCTACTGCTGTGGATCTGCTCCTCGTCAAACAAAGAGTCTGCATCTCATCTACTGACCACGATGCAGCCATTTCTTTTTTCAAGTTGCTTGCGACAGTCGTTTAAAGCAAGTAGTTTCGTGAACAAATGATAATGCGGTGGCTGTTACTTGACTGTTTAAATCTAGCGAGTTTGGTGTCTCGTGTTTCAAATCCAATGACGCTGGTAGTGACGATTCTCTCTGACCAATCAGTGATCTACAGTGTTTACATGTCACATTTAGTATCGGTATGGCTCACTTGGAACCTCAACCGAGGTGGTACTATTTAAGCAAGCCATACCGTTCTGTACTAAGCCGTCCCATGCAGTGGAAAAGCACCAAAAAGGGAGCCGTACCAAAGCATACCATGCAGCGGAAAAGCACCATTAGGTAGCTGACTTGTTGCCCTATAGGCAGTGACTTTGCAGGCAGCGTTTGCACACAAAGGTACCTAAGGAAACGGATTTTGGACTGGCTTCTGAGGCAGCGTAATGGTTTAATGATCTACTGCAAAATAGAGCAAGCTTTGGTGATAACTAAGCAAATATTTAATTATCACAATACTAATTTCTCGCTAGAAATTATATCAGAAGTGGAAAATGTTGGTCAAAAACATACATTTACACACAAACTGACCAGAAACCTCAACAGAATGGAAAGCACAGGATTGTGGGATATCAAAGGCAGCGAAGGATACATCTATGCTGCCTTCAAAAATCGATCAGGTGAAGTTATCTCAGGAGACAGGAAGTAAAGCTAACATTGGATTTAGACGTGCTTGATGCCTTCCTACCTTGGAATGCATCCTACGAAGGCAGCATTTTTAAGTTTTCGGACGTTGCCAATGTATGAACAATAGGGAAGCTTGCCTTAGCAACCCAGTATTCTTGTATTGTTATATGACATTGGAGAAGTAGGAATCTGGAGTGATTTGGCAGAGAAGGGCCGACATCACCCTTGTGCTCAGGGGCCCGGCTAATGCTCAACTCCTTGTTAATTCACTCCTGAGGTAATCTGATGTTGATTTTGTCAACTTTAATTACAGCTTCTAGGAACACTTCACATCGCCTGCCTCTACTTCAAATTGATATTATGAATATGCAAATGGGCCGGTAATTTGCAGAGAAGTGGGTATTTCAGCTGAGCACACACTAGACAGGTCAATAACACTGACACTCTCTGTGTGTTTTTTTTTTTTCTTTTTTTCCTTGCGCTCTTCAGAGGTGCTAGACAAACTGTATTTATCTTTCATCATGGCTTTGTGGATTATCATGAAAAATGTATATTTGAGAGACGCTTCATGGCTCATCAACAACAATGAATAGTGTAGTGGATGGAATGCGCTGGGTTGATGTCACCTTTCATAGTGTTTGATATTTGAGTGTGCCGGAGTTGAAGGGGAAGAAAAAGGTTGGGGGGAAAAAAACTAATTTTTCGTCTCTCTTTCTCTTCTCTCTTTTTTGCAGGCCCTACAAGCAGCAAGGCAATTACTCCTACAGCAACCAGGCAGTGGCCTGAAATCTCCAAAGAACAACGACAAACAGCGTCCGTTGCAGGTGAGCAGTTCCTCGCTAATCTCTTAAGTCCATCCATAATACATGGCGCTCTGGAAAAGATTTCCTCTGTTCCAGCTACTCTGTTTGATTTGGCAATGTAATTCTGGAGCTGTCAGTAAAATTTCAACCTGTCAGGACTGCCCTGCTCCAAAAGAAACCAAACAAAAGACCTCACACCTGAAACATTTCTGTTGTCTACAGCTGCATTACCTCACCACCTCTGTTGGGCAACCTTGAAATTTCTGCTGTGACAAAAGATGTTGACATATTAAAAGAATATTCAGGTTCAATACAAGCTCATTTGACAACATTTGTGGCATAATGTTGGTTACTACAAAGAAAATTATTTTGCCTTGTTGTGCCTTGTTGTCTTTAAAAAAAAGAAGGAAAAAAAATCTAAGTTACGATGAGGCACTTGCTATTGAATTACACTAATTCTTTAAGGAATTTAAGGCAGAAATGTTTAGTGTTTCTTCTTATAAAAGCACTTACATTACTACTTCTGTTAACATATTATTTAAGCTGTTTAAAGACAAGTGTACTAGTACTAGTTTCACTTTTTAAGACAAGTGAAATTGGGTGTAACTTTACACAGAAATGTGTAATCGATTTTATCATGTTTAAATCGTGTTAACTCCCATATTGTTCACCTCTTGTGGCAATACTGCTGAAACAGTGAGCATTTTAGCACCATTCACTTCATTGAACATTACTGTAACCCAGAGTTTACTTGGTGAAAGTCAAATAAATTGTTGTGGTAATAAAGATTACGATTTCCTGTTTAACGAAGAATAAAAGGCATTTGGAAACCTTCTATTAGATAATTTACAATTCAATAGCAAATAGCAGCTCTTCCTGGCTTCCTGTAGCATTGCATATCCTAACTAGCTGTCATTTGTACCCCTCCAAGATAATTTGCCATTATTGATTCCAGCTGTGCCGCATCGCTGTTGTCAATGATTTGGTAAAGGTCACAGCAGCATCGCGCACGTCGCATCCCTATTACCAGACCTGTTTACTTACTCGCTGGCGCTGACTGCCGACGTGTTATTTCTCTCACATCCCCACAATACAAATGCGCCGCCTCGAATTATGTAAGCGCTTGACATCTGCCAGGCTCCGTATTTTTAGGTTTAAATGAAGTGCAAGAGAGAGCTTGCCCTCCTCCCTGCTAATAAGCGCTATCAGCTAGTGGTGGGTTACCTCATTAGTACCCCATGCATTTAATTAAAGGAAGGGAAAATTGGCACTAACCCTCATCGTTAATATTTTCACAGAGTATAACAATGGCAACACCTTTTCCAAGAGTCACACCCTTGTGTATCTAATTATGCGTAAGTTAAAGATTTGGTGCCTTTCACTTTTAATATATTCAGGCCCATCCATGCAAATATGACTTTTGTATTTGGGAAAACAAAGTTTTTCCTTTTTATTTTATTATTTTCCCCCTTCTGTGCAAAGATATTAGTTGTAAAACAAAGCCTAGGTGGATGCGCTTTCGTGTATCTATTGTAGTTTCGCAGCCGTCTGTATACTCAGAGAATGGATTCCCGGCACACAGCGTGACTGCAAATTGCCGTGCGCTACTTCCAGAGGAAGCCGAGTGATATTGGATGAGGAAGGTCTGTGATAACTGGTGGCCCATGACCGAGCCCCTGACTCTAATAACACCAGAGGATGGTAAATATTGAATATTTACATTTGCTTATGCCATCCTTGCCTCATGTTAGCCATATGAATCAATATGAATCAGGGCTTGCTGACTACTGTCTTGCGGCTGTAGTTAATCAATGCTGTCGATCCTTTACATTATTAACTTATTTGGTGCTGTTTTAATCGCCTGAATGTCTAGTAATTGTTTACTTCCCAAAACCAATGTTTAAAGGAATATTTTTTGTGTTCAATAAAAATTAAGCTGTCGAAATCATTAAAAATGATTTTGACTGGTCCTAACTTTTCTTTGCTAAAAAAACGAGGTTAAGGTTAAGGTGAGGAATGTACAAAAGTCAAAAAGGCAGATTTTTTAAGCATTTAAAAGCAGAAATGTTCAGGTTTTTTATTATTTTTCAAATTAAAATTGTGTTAACACACATCTTGTTCACGTCTTAAACAGTACAATTTTAATGTTTACAGATTGTCCACATTAATTTCCAATGTAAATGTTTCACTGTAACCCAGAGTTTAGTTTTTTTCGAAAGAAAAAGAGTAATATGCGCCTTAATTATGTTTTGTGGTAATTACATTATGCCACAAATACCGTTGATTGATCTTATCTTGTACTAAACATGGAATATTCCTTCAAATATATTTTCTTTTTGACCTCTATATGCTTACGGTAAATCGATTCAGATTGTGTTGCATGTACTTAGACATGCCAAGTAACAAGCATTTTGAAAAATGACTTATTTATATAAAAAAGTAAACACCTGCTCAGTCTCTGACACTGATGAATCCGCCCCTTTCCCTGTCCAGGAAAAGCAGGGAAAGTGATCCATAGATCATGGCGTATAAATTATTTACCGCACGAGCATCTAAGTGCTGGAGCTCACGTTTTTAATTACTTGTATTAGTGTCTAAAGCCTGTCGGATGACTAATTCTATCCAGCGTCTCATCTCACGCTTTTGACGCGCTCAGAAGCCGCTTTTCCACATTTGCGTAATGTGACAGGTCTATTATTACCCCGTAAGCCCAGAGGAGAAGTCAATAAACACCTATTTCTTCCCTGTAAATCCTTGTGCCTTCTCCATGCTGCTTACAAGGATTTCCCAAGGCACACAACAGTCCTCTCGCATCGTAGCGCCTCTCCCTCCGAGTGGCAATATCTCCTGTGCGTTTTATACACTGACATTTAAAACACAAATAAAAAGCGAGAGGACGAAAGGGAAGGGGGATTACAGAAAGCTTACGCGACTGGCAATTGTGTCTCCTGCCCTACCAATCAGCCCAGCTGCCATTCTCCAACTATAAGCTACATGCCGGTTTGTTTGTTTGGCTCCGTCTCGTCCTGATGGCAGAATGGGCATTTAACAGTGTGAAAACACATGTTAGCGATACTGAATACTGACGAAACAGCAGTTAGAAGCTAACAGGAGGATGCTGAACAAACAGAGGCATGTGGGCGTGTGACATCGGGCTGTTGTGATGATATAATACAGCCATATAGGTGTCAGAAAGGTGTTTAAAGAGGTAGAGTTGACCTCTGACCTGTTAGCGGTGTGGGCTCAGAGAGCGATATCCCAGGATTAACAAGGCGAAACAACCTAACAAAGCAATTTCACCTCACTAGCATGCGACTATGGCACAAACATTCTCTGTTTCTGTCACGTCACATCTACCTCCAATATGTTGACCTTTTTTGTTCATTTTAAACCCAGCACACTCTGCTAATGTAACTTTTTCACAACCAAGCATCCTTCCGGAGGCTTCCTCGGTCCTGCGTTTGGGAAGGAAGGCTGAGCGGCTCGTTGCTCGCACGAATTCCAAGAGTAGAGAGAAGCGCGAGATAGCTCAACCCAATCACTTCCTGAGCAGTGAGCCATCCTCAGAGTGTCGCCGATTTAAAGGTCAGTGACGCACAGCTCATCTGAGCGTCAGACTCCTGCGCCATGTTCCTTAAAATTCATCTACTCAGACCGCCAACTGGAACCGTGCACAAAGCCAGTGGAATTTATAAAAGGGGACTCATATTAACATTTATTATTAACAGAGTTTGCCCAACAGTAGAGTTGTGCGCCATTCAAAAGAGAATTTGGAGTGCCTTTTAAGTTCAGTTCAGTTGCTGAATTTGAATTGAATTAGAATTGAGGTCACAAGTAATCCAGAATTGCAGTTTGAATTTGAGTGTAAGAAAGTAGAATTCAAATAAATTGAAATTCAAAGTTAAGCTGACTTTGCAAAGTTTGGCAAGAAAAGCTTTGAATGTTGTCTTGACAAAGTCTTTTCATAAGTGGTAAAATTTGTATTTGTATTTGTTTAGTGTGATTAAAACACTTGCTTTGGCACTTGTGTGGCAAATTCAGTTCGAATTCCAACTCATAAACTGAAAGGAGGGTCAATTCCTCACATTTGCAGTTTTCTGACTTTTGGGAGCCAGGAAAACATCCTATTTTACCCCGGTTACCCAAACTAGTGGGCAGCATGTGTAAATTGCAAGGGATTCAGTTTGCAGGGACTCACATTGCGATGCAAAGGAAGTTGAAGCATAACCCTTAGGCAAGAACCAGTGAAACGGTGGGAATTGGGGGGGGAATAGTGCCATGGCACAGCTTTGATGTAGAAGCAACAACTGTACCTTCTGACAGAAGATGCATGGGAGTAATAAACCAGTTCCAGCAGCCCTTACACATGCAGTCTGATTACTCTGGCCAGGGTGTTAATTGGATCCTAACTGGCAGATCTGATACGTGTAGCCCGGTGGTGGGAAGTCTTTCCAAGTGATGAACTATAATTCAGCGAGCTGCTTGAAGCTTGTGTAATTTACTGCGTGTCACTTGACGAGGAGAGCGATCCAACAGACTCCCTATTACCTGCGACATCACAAAGCTTTCAAGAGAGAGAAGAGGAGGGGGGCTGATACAGAGTGAGCCAGATTTCCCTGTAAATACCACACGATGCTCCGTTTCATATACGGTGAGAAACAAATTTGAGGAAAACAAAGGAGGACAACTTCCAGAGTCATGTAGACCTCATTCTTATCTTATAAACTCTTGAAGATCACATTTGGTCGGTTTTCTTTTTCCTTTAAAATTATAATTACGTTACCAATTGTATTTTAATAATATAATACATTAATAATGAAACATTGTGTAATGTTTGAAAAAATGTAAAAAAGAAACATTTCACTAGTGGTATAAGACATTTGACATTTAGCAGTTTTGTTGCATGATTTCAGCTCTTCCCCTTGGGAAGCATTTGATCCATCTCTTTATTGACAGAAGTGGAAGTGTGGTTATCTGCATGGTGATAAATCTGTGCGGATTGTTTATTGTATCCCCTCGAACAGAGGCCGCATCCACTCTATCATCATTTGAAGTGCATTACACTACCCATACTGTTTTGCTGAACTGTAAAATAAATTGATTTGGGAAAACATTGCTATAATCTACTTAACTCCGATCTCAAGGAGGGTCTGCATTGATCTTCTAATCTAAACGATCACTGCCTAAATGTGTATGCATGTTAGCGTGTTTCAGGTTTAGATTAGTGCAACTATGTGTTTGTTTATGTTGTCAAACGCTCTTGAATACATGAGTGTGCGGTTCCCTAATAAAACAACTACACCAAAAAAAAAAACCCTTGACTGTGGAGCCATTAATTATTGACTGAATTAGCAATGCTATCTTTACCAAAGTGGAAAGGTCAGGATCCTTAACGAAGTTCAGGAAAAGCCCTGTTCCATGAGATTAATTAGTGGGACAGTGATAATAAGAATCTATTTTTTTTTTTTTTCCTAACTCTCACATTTACCAACTTAAACAGGTTTTACTGCTTAATTAACATGTTGTCGCTTTCTGCTACAGTAATTGCCATCGTACGCCCCCCATTTCTCATTTTATTTATCTGAACAGTATCTCTGGCAAGTGGTCCTGTGAATCGGCCCCATGATTCAGCAATTCAAATGTGTCTGCACACATCTGATCTGGAAACTTCATTTATAAAGCCAATGAATAGTGCATATATAGAGAATCCAGTCATTTTTCACTAGCTGTTTTGGCTAGTTTGCTCTTATATTAATTATGGTTATTTAACACCGTTCTCTCATTGGAATACACCAATGGGACATTTGGTGTTTTTTAGGTAATGTGGGAAGGCGCAAGTCTTGCGTTTCTTCGTTCTTATGATGTGGAGTTGACCTTTCTCATGTCGAGACCCGTTTCAGCATAGCGAGAGCCCTGTAATGATCTGCTCATTCTTCAGGAGGGCCACTGATGTTTTCTCATCACTGACCAATTTAAAGCTATTTGTTCTACTCTCTCTCAGGTGACGAGCCTTGTGGATCTAAAGAGCAGGTCAATGGAGATCAGCTTTTATTTGTAGTTTTCCAATAGAAATCAAAGCTTCATGGATTGTCATTTTTGAAGGTGCTTGTTGTTAAAACGAACGAGAACGAGAAAGAGAGATGTCAGTTGTCATCTATAAGTAAATTTTCTCTCAGCACGAGTGCTTCAAGTGCAGATGATTGAAGTTGATGCTTTGATTTGTGAAGAATGGCATTATCTGTGAAGTTTTCTAGCACTCGTTGGGTTGCATCATTGCCTCTCGCAGTCATATTCTTCATCTGGCATCCTGCAAGGGAAAGACCTATTGTCTGCGACTGTTTACGGCTCGACCCTTTGGCAAACGCTCATTAATTATGCCCCGTCTTGGCGAAATCATTCCGGGGAGAAGCAATTCAGCCTCTGTTCCTTTCAATTCACCCGGCTTGTCAATCATCGCCCCCCGCAGTATCCCACGGAATGGAGGTGTTATATTCCGCCAATTATCATGTCATATACTCGAAAATGTAAATGAACGTGTGTGTAAAATTAAATTTATGGGTTGTCAGTGAAGAATAAGAACCAGGAGAGCAATTACTTATCTGCTTTCATCTTTCAAGCTCTGATATATCATGCAGAAAACGCCGGCATTAAATGCTGGAATTAGCATTGTGCGCGACTCGGAAGTGAGTGGGCCGAAACTTCAACTTTGTCTCGTCTTTTTGTTTGGAAAAGCAATGAAATGAAGATGCATATCATCTGTCGATCTGCTAAAAAGCTAATGAGAGGCTGAGGGCCATATCCTGATTTCTATTTCTCATCGGCGGCATGTTCAAGGCGAAAATGCAACTTCGGTTTACACACAGTCAGCTGTGGTCGATAAATAAACTTGGTGAATTGTTCTGAAATTTACATGTTTATTGTATTCGCCACGCTGCGGTGCAGACGAGGTGACCGTTCGTTATTCAGTCCATAGCTCATTTAAATATACAAATAATGGGTGTAATGAGAACATCTCTTCTTGTATTTTCATGCTTTGGTCTTTATATTGTCATTTAGGCCGGCGCAGAACCCTGGCTGAACCTGGGGGTAATTACACATCACAAATGTGTCTTAAGGTTTAATAACATTGAAGGTGTAAGCATACATTTGCATAATTACATGCAGCTGTTTAATTTGTGACTTTGTTGCTCTGTTCCTTTGTTTTTTTTTTTTTCCTCCACTGCCTCCTCCCTCATCACACCTTTTCTCCCCAAAGAGAGACAGACTGAAAGAAAGAAAGACAGAAAGAAAGTGTATTTGTGTGTGCGCTTCCCTCCGTGGTTGAGTTTTGGGGCCAGTCTAATGAAGAATGGTGCTTGGATTTGTTTGAATATGAATATGAGTGGGGATGGAGTGTGACCTTCAGCTCCGCTACTCAGTTCATCAGGATTAGTCAAGCTCGGCGCTCAGGAGCGCTAATGCATAATGACTTCTAAAATGAAAAATGTGTAGTGACCATGCAAATGTCTCTGCTAATCAAAGAGGGGAACCTGAGCTGGGCCGAGCCAGGAGACTAAAACAAGGACGTGTCAAGGCCCTGAGAGCTCAGACGTACGGAAAGCAATCAAGCGGTCTTGATTAGCCGGTGAGAGGAGCAGCTCGGACTCCTCACAACCTCTAATGGAGCCTCACGTCTTTTTCTCAAGCTCAAAAATCACAACAATAGAGATGTTTACCTGTCATGACGCCGAAGGCTCGGCTGTCTTGATGATAGACAGCATCTGTCGAAGCTGCTCTGTTGGACGATGCAACACGCAGCATGCTTCATAAAGTACAAAGAATGCCCTGTAGAGTCAGTTGTAGACAGGTGCAGCGTCCATGGGGAAAAAAAAGGAGTGAAAAATTGTTCTCAGAAAGCATTTATTTTTATTCTGTTCATTGTTCAGTTTTAGACACGAGCGAAGAATTGAGTCAAATTAATGTAAATGTTGCGTGCTTCCAGAAAACCTGCTCGTATTATTTCAATGCTGGGCTGCGAAAATATTTTCTTTGTTTTGTTTTTTAGCCCAAAAAGTTCTCTCGCACAGTTTGACAGCTGGTATTTTAATGATTCTTATCATTTAAAAAATGACATGAATTTTTAAAAATGACATCTCGTGGAAGACTTGTGCCTCTGGCTGCTTTCTTCCAAGCGCGCAACTTGGAAACTTCAATGCGCAGCGAGAGGCAACTGGTAATTCCCCTCACCTCTGTAAAACAGAATACTTCACAGTGGCTCAGCTTCAATCAGGAGTTTCTTGCAGACTTTTCAAAGCTTCAAACCTACGGCAGCCTGAATCCATGCTACTTAGCCTAGTTGCTCCTCAACAGGCCATGTGTCCGCTTACGACCCACTGTCGGCTCTGGAGATGTGCGTCTCTCTGCTTGCCTTGTGTGTTGTAGCACTAGAAATTGCCTGAGGGAGTTGAAGGGTTCAGCTAATTAAGGTCCTCCTCTATTTAAAGCGCAGTGCTTTTCCCATTGGGAGTAGCTGACAGAAAATATATAGAGTAAGAAAGTACACATGCACTGCCAAATGATTACATATACTGCACTCGCACCATTTCCAGAGAGTTCGAGAAGAAGCTCTTGACTTTACAGTTGAAGAGTTTTTATGTGACATGGTTAATGTGACATTCTCTATGTCTCTTTCACTCGCTCTCTCTCAGGTGCCAGTGTCTGTGGCAATGATGAGTCCACAGGTGATCACACCCCAACAGATGCAGCAGATCCTTCAACAGCAGGTCCTGTCCCCCCAACAGCTCCAAGCCCTCCTACAACAACAACAGGCAGTCATGCTTCAGCAGGTAAACACACATAAACACCCTCTCACTCACTGTCCCATACACACTCGTGTTTTGAAATGGAAGCATACAGATCCTCTCTTGCTCTCATCTGTCCTTGACATAGTTAGATCAGAGAAACAAATATGGACAGGCGTGTAATTAGTTGTTTTCAGTGGGGACGTCTTTTGGTGACAAATGGAGCACAGAAACAAGCTAGCCGAATAGAGTTAGCTTATAGACGAGCTAAAACCAGCTTGGCCAGGTTAGGAGGCCATCTTTAATCAGCTAAGACCAGCAAACCAGTTTCAGTTAAGCAGGGGAAGTACAGTGAGAACATGAAATAATGAGGAAAAAGGGGAGGATGGAACAAAAACCGACTCAAAATTGGATTGTCTGCATGAGCACCACGTTGTGTCGTAGCATGTGAGCTAACAACTAAACCACGTCTCTGACAAGAGTAGATTATATCTTCAGAAGTGATTTTAAAATCTCTCAGAGAGCGCTCTTCATTAAAAACATCTCCATTAACTCAGTTAGCCTTGATTATAATTAGGTCTGTATAAACGGTGACAAGTGTACTGAAGACGTCTCCCACTGAACAAGATGGGAGAGCTCGACTCCTGTGTTCTGACGATGAGCTCCTGAAGACAGCGCTCTGAGAATAAGAGGAGAAGTGTGCTAAATGCATTAATTCACAATGATGAATCCTCTCCTTTGAGTGCTTCACATTCATTTAGAATTTCACTGCCTGTCAAGGCATCAGAGAGGAAAAAAATATATAGGCAATAAGATTAATTGTTCCTCTAGCGGTAATGTGCAGCCGCATAAAAGTCCATATGGAGACGCATGATGAGGGAAAGTGCTGGTCTCTTTGTCTCGACCAGAGAGAGACATTATTTATGATGTGACATGCAGAAGCACATCCAGGCATGTTGTGCAGCCTCAGGAGCCTGGAGTTGGCTACAAATCTGTTTGTTCTGTTGTAGCTCTGCTTTGAGGTATGGCCACACTTTTGTGGGAAAAGGGAAATAAGTAATAGATACATTTTCAAGCCATATACAACAGCTGCTTTGTTTTGTCACAGATGTAGCCTTGCGGTTAGCGCATTTTCTCTAGGAGCGTTTACACGAACTGTATAGTGGTTAGTGTAAGCACTCTTATGACAAACTTTACAGAAAAAGAGACATAAATTGATAGATAGATAGCCATATACAACAACTTTTTCTTCTGTCATAACTTTAGCCTAGGGTTTGGTGCATTCGCTATATAAGCATTTACATGAACCGCATTTGTTCCAAGCAGTTAGCAGAAGCATTCTCATGAAGACCTTCTTGAGGAAAAGGAAATAAGCATAAATATTTTTAACCCATATACTGCAACTGTTTTTTGTCATAACTGTAGCCTAGTGGTTAACGCATTTGCTATAAGCATATGTACTTTTGTACGGTTTGTTTCTTTCCACACATTGTAATGGTCCACAGTATGTCTTTCCACAGCAACACCTGCAGGAGTTTTATAAGAAACAACAGGAACAACTCCATCTACAGCTTTTGCAGCAACAGCACCCAGGAAAACAAGCAAAAGAGGTACAAATCATACACCAATACACACATGCATGATGCAAAGTAAAGGTTTCCACCACATTCGCCAACCACGAGTGACTTGTAAATCAGTCTGTGCTGTCATTACAAGAGGGAACGCTCTTTTACCACAGAGGAAACTTCTTCTGAATGCTACCGAATGAAGCACTAAAATTAGGCAGACAACGTTGTCAGGTGTCTCAACTCTGTCCTTGACGGCAATTCAGAGTTGCGCTGACGCTAAAATGCCCGTTTTAGCGTACCGCACAGGGTCTGTTCCTTAATGAACCACCGCGGCGGGTTTGGGCCAACGAGCAGAAAAGTTCGACCGCAGCGAGCTCATAAATCAAACTGACAGTCAGACTCCAGATCCGTCTGACAGACAGACAGAAGGAGACTGAGAGAGAAGGTTGCTGACATGCACGCATCAAAAAGCGAGGCGCGTTGGAGAGGGGGGGGGGGGGGGGGCAAACCAAACAAAACGTGTGGAAGCAGTTAAATTGATCAGCTAGGTATCGTGGATGGGAAACATCCCCCGCCCCCACCAGTCTCTTCAACTAACACCTTCTACCATTGTCTCTCTTCAAGCAAGCCATTATGCAGGGCCTTCAGAAAGCAGGACTGACCTCCCGGAGGCTTTGTTTCTGTTTGGATTTGCGAATAGATTTTTTTTCAGGCCCCAGCCATCAAATATGGAATAGAAATTGCTCCCTTATTTCTCACGAGACGGCGGGGCCAATCCGCACGGCTCACTCCATTATGCAGTCTGTTTTCCAGTGAGCGCATCACAAGTTTTGCCTCTCTTTCTCTCACTCTCTCATCCCTAAACTAAGAGAGTGAGGTCTTCCTCACCGTTCTTGACTGAAGGTCTTCCTCTGGAGTCTGCTCAGTCCTACCGTTAGTGTAATTCCAAGCAAAAATTGGAAGTTTAACTTTCCTCCTGTAATGGGGGTCTTTGCTTTCTTGTCACTGAGTAGGTTGTAATGTATTCTGACAGGAGAAGAGGAAAGGGAAAGGGGATAGGAGAGAGAGAGAGCTCAAGCTAACAGGGTCTCAGCAGAAACTAGCTCTCAGTTTGCTAATGGACCTCTGGAGACTTTGTCCACAGAAGCAAACTTCAGTCATTTTTAAGCCAGACCTCCTAAAAAAACAGCTAATAAATTGAGTCTGTACGACATGGAAATGCAACTACTACACCACTTTACATTTGCGAACAGCCAAGACTAAAGAACTGTGTGTTGTTGTTCCATCACATACAAAATTACACCAACATTGAGCCTCATACATGAATGAATTTGCATATATGACAATTTACATAAAAATGGTATTACGAACTATATTACCAAACCTATTTGCAACAATTTATGTTAGAATGATTTTACGAACAATTTAACACACACATTTGTTCTGCTGTTGTATAATGAATTAGGCCAAAATGGTGTTTGCTATTAGTGATTGGGTTTGTGAATATTTTATATAATTTCACTGTTTAATACATATAGCAATATTATAAATCCTTTTTATAATGGAGTTTATTTTTGTCCATATTATGTGACAATTTATGTGGAAAGTAGTTTTACGAACCATATACATGGAAATTGGTTGGTGTTTCCTGAATGAGATCCAATGTACACAAATGTTGTTTCCTGTAAATACAGTGATTTTTGGTTTAAAGGTGCCCTAGAATTAAAAACTGAATTTACCTTGGCATAGTTAAATAACAAGAGTTCAGTACATGGAAATGACATACAGTGAGTCTCAAACTCCATTGTTTCCTCCTTCTTATATAAATCTCATTTGTTTAAAAGACCTCCGAAAAACAGGCGAATCTCAACATAACACCGACTGTTACGTAACAGTCGGGATCATTAATATGTACGCCCCCAATATTTGCATATGCCAGCTCATGTTCAAGGCATTACACAAGGGCAGGATGTCTGGATGTGCACACCTGAATCATCAGACTAGGTAAGCAAGCAAGGACAATAGCGAAAAATGGCAGATGGAGCAATAATAACTGACATGATCCATGATATCATGATATTTTTAGTGATATTTGTAAATTGTCTTTCTAAATGTTTCGTTAGAATGTTGCTAATGTACTGTTAAATGTGGTTAAAGTTACCATTGTTTCTTACTGTATTCACGGAGACAAGACTGTCGTTATTTTCATTTTTTAAACACTTCAGTCTGTTGTGCAGTCTGTATAATTCATAAACACAACTTCATTCTTTATAAATCTCTCCAACAGTGTAGCATTAGCCGTTAGCCACGGAGCACTATCAAACTCATTCAGAATCAAATGTAAACATCCAAATAAATACTATACTTGCGCGATTAGACATGCTGCATGACGAACACTTTGTAAAGATCCATTTTGAGGGTTATATTAGCTGTGTGAACTTTGTTTAAGCTGTTTAAGGCAAGCGTGAGCTCCGGGGGTGGGAAGCATGAGAATTTAAAGGGGCCGCAGCCTAAATCGGCGCATATTTAATGATGCCCCAAAATAGGATATGAATAAATGAATAAAAATGAATAAAAAAACATCTATGGGGTATTTTGAGCTGAAACTTCACAGACACATTCAGGGCACACCTTAGACTTATATTACATCTTTTTGAAAACACGTTCTACGTCACCTTTAATTTCATTTTAACTTAACGTGTCATGTGATTATCAAGTTGGGACAATTTATGTCTTCATGGACATTTTACGCAAAAAAAGATGTTTCATGAATTTTACATAGATATTTTGTTCACTGTGAATGATGTGATTTTAGTTTTGCTAATCCTGTTTATGTAATTTTAAAGGTTTATTTTTGTCCATGGAAAGATTTCAAGCGTAGTTGCTGTGCTTTGATCACTGAAGAGCTGCATTGTTTTTCTGTGGTTTGCATCCACTGCTGCTGCTGCTGTTGTTGTTGTTTTTGTTGTTGTCTTTGCCAGCTTATGCAAGAGGCTCGACTGGCGGTAAACAAGGCTTGGAGTGGATGGGGTGGGGGTGCTGTAAATCTCTCTCAGCTTCCCTCCCTCCGTCACCCCCTCCCTGTGGCCCCATAAGCTGTAATGGACCATTAGAAATGCAAGACAATTAACTATCAATGGCGGAAGGAGGGGGATCTACCCCCACCCCACCCACCTACATCTCACGCACAATTCTTAACACACGCAAGCGGGCTAAGCGAAGAGAGCGAGACAGCAAGGTTTCACTTGGGCCACATGTATAACCGAACGCACATTCTTATCCATGTGTGTGGATAGTATTTTGCATGTGTATGCTCACTCGCTCTTCTTTCTCTCTTTCTCTCACTATAGCAACAACAGCAGCAGCAGCAGTTGGCGGCACAGCAGCTGGTCTTTCAGCAGCAGCTCTTGCAAATGCAGCAACTGCAGCAGCAGCAGCATCTGCTCAACATGCAGAGGCAGGGCCTCCTCTCTCTGCCCCCTGGCCCAGGACAGCCCACCCTCCCCGGACAGACTCTGCCGCCAGGTAATGTCCTCACGTGACCATCTGAGAGTTTGCGTGTTTGGCTGCGTTCTCTTTTAAACTCCCCTTTTTTTCTGCTGCATTTTCCCTGCCATTTCAGTTTTTTTCTAGTTCTCTTTCTCTCTTGCCTGTGTCTGTGTTCTTGTTGTTTTCCTCTCTCCCCCTCACTCTCTCTCTTTCTCTCTCTCACTCTCTCTCACCCTCCCCTCCTTGCCTGTTGTTGTTGTTTACGGACTCGCAGTGCGAGCTCAGAGCTGTGAGGAAGACGAGCTGTTGCCATTTGCTTTTTTCCTGGAACAAACACCTGGTGCTATACTGTGTTTATCGAAATGGCGCTGGATGACAATAGTTTGAAAATGGCTCTTAATTGGAGTATAGTCGGGGTGACACAGAGCGGAATAGTCATTTTATCATCCGAGGGATTATATGATGATTTGATTCTGCACACAGAGGCTCGTTTATGAATGCATAATCATGTGCAGATGAGTTCCTGGTTGCTTTGTACTTTTGGATACCACGGAAACAAAGCGAGGGATGAGCGTCCAGGTCGATCTTGCGCCGGTTTACCTCCAGATGCTTAAGTGTGATGCTCAGGTTTCGCAGCAGAGCAGAACAGGTTTACCTACCTTGTTAGAAAAGGGCAGACGGGAGCTCATAATGAGAGTTTTGTGAATTATTCTTTCTCTAAAGGTGTTTGTGATTCTTTTGCAGCTGGTCTGAGCCCCGCCGAACTCCAGCAACTTTGGAAAGACGTCACCACTAGCCACGCCATGGAGGACAATGGGCTAAAACACAGCGGCTTGGACCTGAGCACCACCAACAACTCGTCCACTAACTCCACCAGCAACCCCAAAGCATCTCCGCCCATCACCCATCACAGCATCTCCAACGGCCAGTCCCCAGCCCTCAACAACCGGAGAGAGAGGTACCCTAACATGCACACATGCATGCTAAAGAATTAGAAAGACGCTGGTTTATTCTTCCACTTACCTGATCACCATCGGGCCCTTGGGATCCAGCTGGATTGGCCATGTAAAGTCACTTTGGATAAAAGCATCTTCTCTGTTTCACTTGATACAAACTCTAAATCCCTTTTCATACATATGTGATCACAAACCCCCTGATAAAGGGTCTTGTGTACACATGAACGCAAAGGCGCATTAACAAACACAAACCAAACAGCCATTTAATCTACTTTTCATGTGCGACACAAAAAAATGAAAGAACAGTTGATGTGTTTGTCACCATTTGCAAAAGGAAAATGCTCATTCCTGCTGGGAGAGGGCTGTGTGTTTTTGTTTGTTTGCTCATCAATAGTTTAATAATGTCTGGATAACAGTTGAAATGAGACGAAACCTCCCTTGAGACAGCACGTTAGTGAACGCAGTGCCTTCCAGTATTTCAAACGCATGGAGGTGCAACTTTCAGTGGCAGCAACACACAGCTCACCTCACTGTACATTAAGTATTTAATACCTCGCTTTTCTTTTGAAATTGCTTGCCGGCGCGGCTTGTCATGTAAATAGAATACACTATGCCGGTGTGGCATTTCCTGAGCGTTTATATGCGCGGTGACCCTTTTATATGCTCTGTGTCTGCTGTAAAACATAGATTCGCATATTTCTCAATGTATAATTCAGTCTGTAGCGGCCATATGTTAGTACATAGCAACAGCCGTTGACTTCACTGGGGGTGGATGTGTTGTGTAATTGGTTTCAAGTATGTAGCATCTTCACAGAAAGCCCATTCTTGAGAGAGATATCTTTAGAGGCAGAGAAGAAAAAGGAAAAAACAGAGCAAGAGAGAGACAGGCAAATAATTTAAGAAATAGGTTACACTCTTTTCTCGTGTGTTGGCGGAGTCTCTCGGGTGTACGGTCGTTCGTAATCACAGAGTGTGTTTTGTTGTCAGAGCCAGCTGCTTTCTAAGATGTGCTGGATCGATAACGGCAAGGTAAAACAGCCGGTGAGGTTTGTGTGTGTGAGCGTGTGCCGCACACAAACATGCGGCGTACTGGTCTGCTTAGCCTCACTTTCGCACATTAGCCCCTCAGCACCATTAGAACCAGTGGTCGTAACTTACCGCAATGTCTTTTCACAACAGGTTGTGTCCTTAAAAACGCCAGTTCTACCGCAAATGAATCTCTTGGTGAAAATTAAAGTACAGGGGCCGGTTTTTCGCTATTTTCACAAGTTGTCCGTAATGGCTTTACAAGGTGAAAGTCTGTGGAAAATATGTTGATGGGCAATTTTACTTGGCCAGGCCATGTTTTTTTTAACACACCCGTGTCTCCTCAGTAATACTCTAGATCAATAATCACAAGGTGGCCTGATGTTGAGGGAGAGCATGTGTTTTTCCAACTTTTCTGAGCATCAAGTCCGCATTCACTTTTTCTTCATAAGCTTTTATGCCAGAGAAGTGCACTAAATTGAGCTGTTCTAACCCCACTTTAGGTCATATTGTCCAAACAGGTGGAAAGTGGCAGCCACCATGTTTTAATGCTCATTATTTCTCTTTCAGTTCACTGCATGAAGAGACTGGAGCGTCGCACTCCCTCTATGGTCATGGAGTGTGCAAGTGGCCAGGATGTGAAAGTATTTGTGATGACTTTGGACAGTTTTTGAAGTAAGTGACCATCAAGGGAGAATAAATTAAATTATTTGCACTTCGAAAGTTTTATTTGGACTAAAGCAGTCATTTGTCTGCTCTGTATGTCTCTATATAGAAACATTTTGATGCTTATTTGATCTTAGTTATTTCTTTTCCCTCCATTGACAAAATCAACAAATTATTCAATCGCAAAAGTTTTCAGAATCCAGCTCTCACACACACTGCTGTAAATCCACAAAATGGATGGCGAATCTCCCAACAGTTTTCTTCAATACACCTGTCAGCTGCTCAGAGGTGTTGCACAGAATGACCGTGTGTCTCCATGGCTTTGTGAGAGGATGATGGGTTGGAGGCGAATGGCAGAAGCTAATGGCAACCCGCGTAGCCGCGCAGTGTTGTCATGGCGTGGCTAACGGAGTGAAATGAACTCTTCATGCTCCATCAACAATTTAGTTAATTAGCTCATTTGTAATTGGTCGGCTTTGTTGCTGGGACGTGAGTGGGGGGACATCAATGGAGAAGGTGTTTGCGGTGCTGGAGATTGCAGGTTATCACGTTGCCACTCCGAGGAAAGAGCCTCGCCATCAAAGAATGGAGAAAAGGGTTCATTTGAATATTCTAATTAGATTCGTAATTAACTGTGAAATAATAATCTGGTGCGTTTGGTGGGTGTAAATGTCCACGTCAATTCATGTAAACGGCTTTTGAGAGTGACGACGTAGTTCTCTTCTCTTACAAACGCTCCAGATGCAATCTAAAGACTCCACTTTAAACAAGTCAAAAATGTAACGCCTTTGAGTGCTTTTTAAAATTAACCATTTAACTAGTTAGTTATGACTGTCAACTCAAAGACCATATGTACCTCTAAGAACAGGGTTAAATTTCCCAGTCTACCCCATTGATATTCATTTATTACGTTCATTGCAGCATAGCATACATCAGAGATCATGTGATCATTTCCCGCCAAATTCAGCTCAGCGCTGTGTGCAAATCAATGGTTGAAGAGAACTAAATAATAAAACTGCTCTGTGTCTGACAGCCTGTGCGGTAGGACACTGTTACAGCAATCAGCCTCCAAATCTTTGTCGAAATGGGGGCGCGACACCCTCGTTCGCTCCCGGAGCCGGAGACGCCCGTACTGTAACTCGTACATGAAAACACTCCCACAAAAGACAGCGTGATCTGAGCCGGCGAGATGCCGGGTGGCGCAGTGCCTTGGAGGAGCGATTGTCGGTGTCAAAAAGAAGCTTTTAATGTCGTTCGGAGATGCCAGTCACTGCTGTGTATCATCCAGGTACACACGCTTAAAATGGTTTACATAAAATAGGTGTCAGATTCAAATGGCACCTTTGATGGGGAAGCAGGGGGCGGAGGGATTCACCCAGCCTGCGCGGGCTTGTAGCTTGCGGAGAAGAAACCAGCCACGGTTTTGTAATCTTTGTTGTGTTGCTGAGAAAGTTGTCAAGATCAGCATTTAAGCGCAGCTCTGCTTCTTTCATGCGCCGCGCACCTGGAGAGGGGTAGCCAAGAGGTGCCTGGCATGTTATATTAGCTCTGAAGTTCAAATAGACGGACGTGAGCAACAAAGCACGCATCTTGCGGGACTGATTCGGGGCAACTTATTTGGGGCTTATGTGCAGCTAAACGAGGGGGCTAATGAATTCATAGCATTCTAATGTTGTTCTGCCACACAAGCAATTTTGTTATTGTTTAAGCTCCAGATTGCTGCCCTAGTTCCCTTATTGATTTCCTCTCACATGTTTGAGAAGAGTAAGGACGAGAAAAATACAGACATACCCGCTGGCCTGTAATAAAGATTGACATGCTGTCATCACATGCTTGCATTTGCAGTAGCATCTTTCCCATGTGGACGCAATAAGGGTTTGTGTATCTCAGTAAACAAATCCTTGCTCGTCTTAATGGGGCTTTAGCAAGGAAATGAAGCTTCCTTTTTCACCTACCTAACATTTAACACTGGTGAAGCAACCTGTCAAGCTTCCACCTCTTAAACTGCAGTGTCTAAACTAGGCGCTGATGAAAGCCAACAGCAAGTTGCTGGTCAGATTAATCAAGCCCATGTCTGGTTGAGCATGATGAGTCCTTTGAAATTGCAAGTGTCGTTTGAGAATTATCAAAATGATTTGATTGGTCCGTGTTGACTAGAAAGGGCGAAAGTGAGATAAAAACATCTTTTGCAGCTAGTTTTAACTCAACTGATTTCATTCAATCTGTGGTTTTCGAATGCAATTCTCAGTCCGTGCATACCTGTCCATCTGTTTCTTAGACCATCAGAGCCCTCATTCCCCATCTCAAAACAAAAATCAATATGCCTATAAAGTGACCCATAAATTACAGGCAGCTCCAGAGATGTTTGCTCAGAGCGAGCAGGCGGCCCCGTCTCATTCTCCTCTCACCTCTCTGTTTGAACTAAACCCAGCACCACAGGCTCATTAAGAGATATTGGTGACTGCATCTAACCCCCTCCAGCCCCCTGCTTTTATCAATGCATAGTCAAACACCTACTGCCTGAATATTTCATAGCCATGCAGTAATCTGGATGTAATCACCAACGTTAACTGGCTCTTGCTAACGTTAGCACTCGCAAAAGACTCTTATGCTGCTGGCTACTAAAAATGGTAGTTGTGACTTAACAGTATCTCACAATTGCAACTTTATCGCTCACATTTGTGACTATATGTTGCAAATTTGTTTTCTTGTAATTGTAACTTTCTATCTCACAATTGGTAATTTATGTCTCAGTTGTCACTATATCACATTTTATTCTATTAATTGTGACCATATCTTACAACTGTGACTGTATTTTCCTATTTATTTAGTTAGTTTAGGAACATCTTGATGGAAATAACATCACAACATATATTTCCATTAAGAGGTGCATCAATTTTTGGATCAAAGATCTCGTATTGACAATGCAAGAGGTGAGCACTCTGTAAAGTCTCCTCTAGCACATCCTAAATATTTTCAGTGAAATTAAGGTCAGGTGAAAATGATTCTTCTCTTCAACCATTCTTTCAAAATTTGAGCCTGGTGAATCTTGGCTTTGTCATCCTGGAATATGGCCATGATACGTCTTCCTACATGGTTGTTTAAGAAATGAAAAACTACACACTCCATCTTTCAGGGTTAAAAGATCCGTTGCCATACTCCATCTTTAAAAAAAATCCATAAAGAACCTAATATTCTAAGCTCTCCAACAATCACTTTTTTAAATTTTTTATTTACTCATGTAGGCGGAAATGGACTTCCATTAGAAAAGAAGACCTCACGTTTCTGAAAGAAACAAGGAAACGAGATTAAGATCTAGATGGTTGCTAATGAGAAACAGGGCGTGCAAGATAAGATGCGTTATTTAGCAAGTTACCTGTCGGGACAGCGGAACTAGCCAGTCGTGGCTTTTGAAGCAGCTGTAATTTATGACATCCACCATACATCAAGTGCGTAAGATAGCATTATGAGCATTGAAATGAAAAGGGTATTTGCAGCATTAGTTCCCTGCGAGGGACCTGATTACATGATTAATGAAATGCCCCTTTGCATGCGCATTCTGAAACAGCAATTAGGCACGGGGCCGGAGAAAGGCACCAGCTCTCCAGTCATCCTCACCGTTTTTTTTCAATGCTATCTCACTCTTGATTTATAATGGAGAATATCTGAGCATTAGACCTGAAACGGTTACAATAGCAAAAGCGGGCGTGATGGAATGAAATAATTTGAAATGGGCACAGGCATAATTGAAAGGTAGCGGCGGCCATTGTGTTCTCAAATGTCCTCTGCTTTGATTGGCGTGTTTGAGGAGGATTATGAATACGTTGTTATTTTGCGTTTTGCACATAAACAATAGCTCGCACTATGAATAGAGAATGAATAGAGAAAATGCTTAGTAGTGTTAAAACTAGCTTGGTGTGGGTGGGTGTGTGTTTGCGTGAGCGTGTGTGTGCGCAATTTAAGCTCACACTAATGCACTGGAGGTTGTACTGTAAATGATCATTGAAGGGTCTGCAAGCTAACCTATAATTACAGGAAAGAGAGTGGCAGCATTGGCATTTCACAAGCATGTCTTCTAAAAGAGCGCTTTGTGGGTTTGTCACCAATGATAATTTAGATAGAGGCTCATTACCGAACATCACAACACTTTTAAAAACCTTTTCGCCTCCGTGCGTTTGCCGGGAATAAAGGTCTATTTTAATGGTGGGCTTCTTTTGTGTCCTGCAGACAAAATCCAATCAAGGAAAACCGCCATTGACTGCTCCTGCAGTCTGAAGTGGGTTTTTTTCCCAGCGTAATATTCTAATGAAAGGATGAGTAGATACATTTAATATGTCGACGGAATAATGCACTCTTCATAGGAGGTGCTTTTTAAACGTTACCCGAGTTAAATTGCATTTATTATATTTATTTCTTGATAAATGTAGAAGACAAAACCTCTGCGCGAGGCCTTTTGTACTCCAACATCCCTCATAAGCCGTTGTGTTCTGAGCGCTGCCTCTCATTCACATGACAGTCGCTCTATTGTGATGTTAAACACCGGCTTTCAACGAGTGCGGGACACACTTGTTAGACGGCGGCGGCTTGTTAAAAGCTAATGGGCTGGACGTCCTGTAATCCAGAAATCATATTCATCAACAACGGCGGTAGTTGATCAACAGCAACTGCTTATTATTAGTTGAACCCGTGTGTGTACGTGGGGTTGGTTTTTCATCAGTTTCTCCTGTTTGCCTACAGGCACCTTAACAGTGAGCACGCTTTGGACGACAGGAGTACCGCCCAGTGCCGAGTACAGATGCAGGTGGTACAACAGCTAGAGATTCAGGTACGGTAGACTCATGAATATAAACACATACACGCTGTGGTATGATTACAGTTTTGACATTCTTTACTCACCCTTATGTCATTCAAACCTCTATGACTTTCTTTCTTCTGTGAAACACAAAAGAAAAAGTGTTTGTGTATCCATACAATAAAAGTCAGTTTGGTGCAGTGTTGGTTTGGACCCCATTGACTTTCATTGTTTCTCAGCAGAAGAAAGTAAGATGTACAGGTTTGGAAAGACATGAAGGTGAGTAAATGCCAGAATTGACATTTTTTGGGTTAACTTTCACTTTAAAGACATGAACTTACATGGAATTCAGAATTCATGTGTGATTTGTAGGCTAATTTCTTCACAGATATTGACCTCAAAACATTTGACCAAAGATGATTACCTAGTTTGCATATTAGCTGATACTTGAAACTTAGCATTGTGTACTGCAAATATTATGAGCTCTTATAACAATATAAATCGCATGTGATGTTTATCATTTGGATAACAACATCTATAAACATTGGCACAACCAATTAAGCCTGGGACTATCTGTTTATCTGACCAATGACAGATAGTGGGAGTGTTCGGGAAGCTTAAATTTGAATTTGCTATGTATTAAATGCAGGAAATTTTTAAAGCAACTTAATTTTGTCATCAGGACTTGAATGGATTGTGAAAACTGGGTGCTCAGTACCATCATATTGAGTTTAAAGGGATAGTTCACACAAAACGAAAATTATCTAGTCACCCTCAAGTATTATTTAGTCACCCTCAAGCCATCCTAGGTATATATGTCTTTCTTCTTTCAGTCAAACACAATCAGAGTTATATTAAAAAAATATCCTGGCTCTTCCAAGCTTTATTATGGGAGTGATTGGTGCCATTCTTTTTGAAGCCCAAAAAAGCTCATCCATCCATCATAAAAGTAATCCATACACCTCCAGGGGGTTAATAAAGTCCTTTTGAAGTCTAGTCCCGACACATGATGTATTGAAAAATACGGAAACACGAAGGATAGAGCAAAACAAAACACCGGTCATGAATTAGAAATCTAAAATGAGAATTTTTAAGGACAAATGTCGGAGGACATTGAGTTTGTTGTCCGGCCCTATTTGTTTGAACCGCGTGAGGCGTCTACTCTCACCTAAGCTTACGCTACGTCTACGTCATGCGCGGACGGCCATTACCAGAAGCTAGTGATTACAGTTTATAATGTTAAAATTATGGATATTTTTCTTACTAAAAAGCATCGCTTCGCTTCTGAAGGCCTTTATTTAACCCCCTGGAGCCGTATGGATTACTTTTATGTTGGATGGATGTGCTTTTTTGGACTTCAAAAAATGGCTCCATTCACCCCCTTTTTAAAGCTTGGAAGAGCCAGGATATTTTTTAATATAACTCTGATTGTGTTTGGCTAAAAGAAGAAAGTCATATACACCTAGGATGGCTTGAGGGTGAGTAAATGATGGGATAATTTTCATTTTTGGGTCAACTAACTCTTTAATAAATGTAAATCATGTCCATTTTAATTTCATGTCGTCTTTAACACACACTTGTTCAACTTTAACTGCTTTTGTTTGCTGCATAACACCAAACATTTCCAGTGCATTTCATTAATTAGCTTGTTGCCATAAAAAACTTGCAGCACATAAACTGTAAAAATGCACAAGGGACACCTTGAGCAAATCCATCCCAACAAAGGTGAAAACCATCACAGGCCTTTTTAATTGAATCATGGTTTGTGCTTATTTTCTATCCCGTCCAATTAATATGCGCGCATCTGGGCTGGACTGTGTTAATTAAATACACTTTGCACCTGAAGGAACCTCTAAAGAGAGCCACTATTTTCAGTAGCTGGAGCGTGACCTTATTAAGGTGTCACGCTGGCGAGATAATGAGAGCAGTGATTGAGGGATGCTATTACTCAGCGCTGCGGCCATCTCTCCCGCCAGTTAACACTCTGTCCTTTGCCTCACACCTTCCGGTGCATCATGGGATACGCCGTATGGGTTGCACTGGGGTTAAAACCCCTCTATCTTTTGTTAATTTCAAATAAATAACCAGTTTCGCTTGCAGTGTAATTGCAGTTTGAGTTTTTTTATGTAGATTTCGCCGTTCCCTGACGTTTATAAATACGCGCAAAAAGCCGCCTTGCCTTTGTAGTGTGGATTGCTTTCTGATCGTGGAGCCTCTAAGCCTCCGTGATGCCCATCTGAATGCAAGCCAAGCGTTCCCCTCAACCTTTAAAGGTTTTTACGCTCTGCGAAACCCTCCCTATTTATTTGTTGGGCTCTTGAAACAGAACGATGAATAATTCTTGTTTATATGTAAAATAACAGACGGACATCACGATTTCTCCCTTGACTTGTTCTCTTGTTCGCTGATACCACAAAGCCAGAGTGCTTACACTGTGACCAATTACAGCAGCGCTGCTGTTTTCTGTCCTTCTGGGCTTTTTTCCGTTCTTTTTTCCTTTTTTTTGTCCTCCGTCAGTGGTAATGAGGCCCGGTTCAGAGCTCGGATGGCGGCTCGCTGGCGGAGTTCAAGGCGGTGCGCCGTGCGGGCCGGTCCCTGTCACTCTCCGTGAGTTAGATTGATGATAACAGATCGCCAGGGCACTAACTGGACCTCAGAGGACCCGGGAGGAGGCAGGGAGGCGGGACCGACTGGCACTCTGTTTGCGGGACCCCTTCACCTCTCGGCAGCTGCTAGATCCAGTCCAGCCCTAACAGTGTCCACAGGACTTTGAGTCGACGACCAGGACCCTCTAATTTATGGCCTGAGTAGCTTGTTACTGTCAGAGCTTTGCTGACCTAAATTCTGCTATTGACAAAAAGATGAAGTGCTATTTGTTTTCTGTGACCTCCGAGCACCACCTTCAGCTCTCCATCACCGCACCACAAGGAATGGTTCTCTTATCTTTGCTCTCTCTCTCTCTCTCGCTCTCAGTGGTTCTCAACTGGTTTTGCTTCAGGATGTCAAGTGGCCAACGCTGTTTTTATCATCTGAAAGTAACAAAAATGTCCTTAAAATCAAACATAAAAGAAAAACACTTTGCAGTAAAGATGTATACATAAAAGAATGAATTTTCATTTCATAAACTGATCATTTAATCAGTTTAAATACATAAAATAGACAATTATTACTAATATTACCAATTGGCAAGTGAACTTGCTTTAAAATACTTGTTGATGTTTTTGACAAAATATGTGGTGTGTTTTCTCCTCACAGCTCTATCTGAACTATACACAAGTGTATGGTTAATTGCATTTTTATTTGCATTTCTCATTGTTGCTTTGCAGCTGGCCATGACCCCATCAGAAAAGACTTTTTTGGGTCACGACCCACCGGTCGAGAACCACTGCTTTATGTCTGTTTCTTTGAGGCAAGCTTAAGGAAGCCTGTTCGGTCGTATGCAGGATTTATTACAAGCTCGATAACAAGATGTATTACTGTTGTAGTCTGGGGAAAATCACTCATTTCTAAAGCCAGTCTGTTTTCTTTTTTTCTCTCTCTCTCTCTTTTCCTCCCTCTTTCCGCTAACAGCTTTCTAAAGAACGCGAGCGTCTTCAGGCGATGATGGCACACTTGCACATGAGGCCTTCAGAGCCCAAACCATCACCAAAACCGGTGAGTGCATATTGGTGCGCGTACAGTAAACAGGACTCGGCTGGTAAATGAGCTCTCTAAACACAGCTGGAGGATGAGAGGAGAATGGGATTTGTAATGCCTGCTTTCTTGGGACCCTATCAGGAAGGAGAGAGCATTAAATCATACACCCGATCGCAACCAAAAACGCAGAGCCATTACACTCTGATGGCTTTAGCACGGCAAACAACCTATTGGCCGGTAAAAAGCTATTTAGCGCCGTGACCGCAGACACACTTAAAGTAGGGGGAAGACGTTTCGTTTCAGAAAACAAACAGTTTGAAATGATGGATAGAAACTGCGAGAAGATGATCTGTAAAGAAATAACCCGTAATCTGTAAACATTCCGAGATATTGCTGTGTATCTGAAGAAAAAATTGGAGTGATATTTGAAAACAGCCCATCTGTCTGGATCCCCGTAGTACAAAAAAACTCAGATTTTCACCCAAAGATGTTCAGAACCAGTAATCAAAAGCAAAATACAAAAGACACAAGAGTGTTGTGCTGGAAATGAAAGTGTTTACAAAAGAGAGTAAGCTGTGATAAATATTATTTATCAGAATTATTTATTAGATATTCAATATTTTGCAGGGGAAAACATTGTTAGAGTGTTTTCGTTGCTTAGCAAGTAGCTAATTTCACCAGCATAATTTTTCTCATCACCTCCCACCTTATAAAGCAGATAATCACAAGACAGAATAATTATCCTGTAAATCCATCAGGAATCGACTGCTCACCTCTGTCGATTTATTATTCAGGGTTTTTTTCTTTCTTTCTCGTTTCCATTCTCAGAACTCCAGCAGCACGGTGAAATCGACTCTAATAAAAAACGTTCAGCCTATAATCCACGACTGCATACGAATGAATAATATTAATGAAGTATTACATTACATAAACCGCACATGAAAGGACTGCTAATTGCATTTGATGATGAGCAATTAATGGCGAGTTCTTAAATAATCAGCGAGAGTCTCCGATTTTTTTTTTGGGCACGTTCCTTTTTGTCTTTTAGTGCGAGTGTTGGGCTCACGCGAGCGCTTCGGCGTTATCGGTTTTGCAGGTACAAAAGAGAACACGTGTATCCTCCTCACAAAAAAGGGATGTTAGAGATAATATGGCGGTACTTTCACGCCCTTGTACGCACAGGGCCGTCAGAAAACCATCCCACACTTTTGATAAATATTAATAGTGTGAATTTATTAGCACGACAAAATGAGCACAGACAAACCCTCAACAGCTATCAGTAGCTCAACACAAGGTGCTGGTACACTGTTATACGACCCCATTTAAACTCTGAATGGCACTTCATTAAATGTTACCTTTTGGCCATGCCATGGATGGCTGAAAATCAAAGTTACCAAGGCTGCTAGTCCTGAATAATGAGGGGCTCTTTTTTTCCCAACCCCTTCCCTTCCTCTCAGCCAACCTTGAATATATATTCAGATGAGCAGCAGTAGTAAAGGGCTGATCCCTGTGTCTCATTCACTCCTGCTCAGTTAAGCTTTAATAAATTCCATTTTGCAAACACCGGATTGTATGCCTGCAAACATGTTACGCTTGTTGCCGTAACCAGGTGAGGAGAGGCAAGGAAAATCTTGTCTTAACATTTTAAATATACATGCAGCACACTCTATCTGTTTCCCCGCTCGCTCACTCACTCAGTACTGATAGGATTTATTATGAAGTGCTTTTTAGCAGTGTTTGACAGTGTATCAAAACCTTTTTAGATGAGTACTGTGTAATTACAGGCTGATGTGGTGGTTTGGCTGCAATGAGAAAGATATTCAGAAGGACAATCCTTAAATCTGGTGCCGTGGCCCGGTCCCTGATGAATTATACAATGTATTTTACACATCAAACTGTGTTTTTGCAAGCAGGGAGAAAGATGTAAGTACAAAAGCCCATAAATTCTGCAGAAAAACTTTATTTGTGTCTCATAATAGAAAGCTACATTTATTAGTGTAACTCGCACAATTATTGCTAACAGTAATGTTGCTGTGGTGTATTTTAAAATTAAACCATATATTCATTGTAGAAAAATGACTTTATTTATTCACTTACACATTTATTTTAATAAATTGTTCACAATAACACCAGGAGCACCTAATACTTTCATGTTGACTTTAAGACACAAGTATTTGCTCATCATGTCACATTGTGATGTCAAAAACATAACCGTTTACCCTTTTGCTAAGACATCCCTCTGGTAGACAACACGTCTCTGTCATTAATTTCCTTTCAAGGTCTTAGTTCCAGTCGTTAGCCAGAATACAACATTCCCCTAGAGGAGTCATTGATTTCCTCACGAAGTGGTATAGCGCGTGCCACTCTCTGTGTTGGCATTATCTCATTATCATTAAGTGGAGCTGTAATTGTCTATAGAGCAGCCACGCGGTTGCCTGAGAATAGCCAGCTTGACATTTCATTGTATTTATCAACACGTGCCAAAAGCAATTGTTGATGTCCAAACGGCGGCCGTTTTCAATTCCGACAGCAACGGAATTCCGCCTGCCAATACGCAATTAAGGCAATTTGGTTGGAATATGTAATGATGTCATTACCATTCGAAGTGAGACTAAAGGTCAGGGTGGAATTTTCCACTTGGGTGAAGTTGGGACACGAAAAAATCCAGATAAGATAAAAACCTGACACTGTGTTTGGGTGGTACGACAGGAAGAAAGCGAGACGGATCACTAGCGAGGTACCAGGTTATGGCAGAAAGCCAGGTGATCTCCTCACTGTGTGTGTGCTTTGCATCCAGGGAGCTCTTATGGGATAGAGATGGGCCGGGATAACTCACAGCCTGATCATTAGATAATCTTTAACAGCGTGCTCTAATTAGAATTCTTATGATACAATTTCATCCTGTAATTAGTGCAGATTGGCTGCTTCCTCCTATGCTTATTAGGGGAAACACAGCTGTAGGAATGAGCTAGCAATCGTTTAAAACGTGCGCTCTCTCTCTTTCTCGCTTCTACAGCTGAATCTCGTTTCCAGCGTCACCATGTCAAAGAATCTCCCGTCCGTCTCGCCCCCCAACTTACCTCAGACGCCCACCACGCCCACTGCTCCAGTCACGCCCCTTTCCCAGATGCCCCAGGTCCCCAACGTTCTCAGTCCAGCCAACGTGCCCAGCATGGGCGCCATGCGCAGACGCCACACCGACAAATACTCCATGCCCTTGTCCTCAGGTTTGTAGAAGCTTTTTTTGTGTGTGTGTGCTTTTTGTGAGTTTTTTATGCAAATTAGGCAAAAATCAAATCATCAATATTCAATGAATTTTAATTACAGGCAAATATAAAATAATGCAATATTCAAGAAGGCGATGCATGTAAAAACATCATCTTGTTTGATGTTTATATTTACCGGTCTTGTGCAAGTGTTCGGAGCAGCAGGGAAGGCATGAATTATTCAGACACATACAAAATATCGACGTGGGCTCTAATTTCATGAGCGTGTTAATGTTTAAGATTTCTCCAGAGAGAGATTAATTAAAAATGTATTTAGTTGGACATGTAAAATGCTGATTTGAGGTGTCCCCCCCCACCCCACCCCCAAACTCCATCCGCCTCTCGTTTTAATTTGATAAAATCCTGAATGAATTCCTGGCGGAGGCACGTTTAGCAATTATCCCAGGTGGCGACACTGTGGTTTATTTATTTATTTTTTTTATTTATCTGCTGCCTCTTACTGTTTCTTTATTTATTTTTCTCCGCAGAGATCGCCCCAAACTACGAGTTTTACAAGAACGCCGACGTCAGGCCGCCGTTTACTTATGCAACCCTCATCAGGCAGGTGAGTGGGAAATAAATTAGCTTTAGCCTGATTAGATTGTAATTAATTGCTGCTTGAATTAAGTCTGGGTGAGAGCGCCTCGACGCACTCCAGTCTCTAACGCACCCCTTAATGGCATCTCATCGCAGGCTATCATGGAGTCAAGTGACATGCAGCTAACGCTCAACGAAATCTACAGCTGGTTCACACGCACCTTCGCCTACTTCAGACGCAACGCCGCCACCTGGAAGGTAACGTGTTACGGAGGCCTGTGAGGGACGAGGGACGATTAGCGGTGATCGTGCCTCTTTTTAACCTGCCTCCTGAAAAGGGCGAATTCTCTCTTTATCTCGCTCTCGCTCGCTCTCTCTGTGACAAGTGAAAGAATAATTCAGCCTCTGATATCGTTTTCTAATTTGGTGCAATTAATAGCCGAGTCTTGACGGGGAGGTGTGCGCTCTGACGCGCTAATTACTAACCAGCCACTCAATCATCAGCACCTTTTGTTAGACGTGGCGTATTACTGCTTTCTCAGTGTCTCCTTTTCATTTTTTCTCCTTCCCCACCCTGCATATTATTGGTTAATTACGTTGAAAGATGGCTGTTTGCCTTGTAGATACGCCGCTACATCCCTTTTCTTGTTGTTGTTGATGTCGGCCGAGGCTTGGTACACACTATAACTCATGCAGCCAGACAAAAAGCCAAGGAGAACAAGACAAATGGAGAGAGAGGTTAAGACCTGCCTGGCTCTAAAGCTCTAATGCCCCTGTCATCCAGGAAACGCACTTTATTTCCCAGGACAAAAGGCCTCATTTGTATCTCTGTCCCAACAAATACATTGTCAGATGTGGATAAAAAGAAAAGGAGGATACAATAAAAACCATCCTCTATTTTTAGACAGGGTAGCGGTGCGTGGCGATAAGATACACGTCCATTTTTTCCTTTCTATTTTAACTTGGTCCTCTCAAAGGTTTCTACGGCTCTCATCAGCATGCGAAGCATTTCCCAGCACTAGATTTAGCAAAGTGAATTAATTTGGATTTGGCTTGCTAATGATGCTGGTGTATGATTACAGCTCCACAAGGGTGTGCAATAGCTCCCCGTACAGATGCATGCTGGGCCACGACTCATTTACTGCCGGAGCGCCTGTTTCGGAGACGCTCGAATGAGCGTTTTTAGGCATTTTATGGCCACATATGCATCCTTGTTTCCAGCTCTCTTTGCTTCTGTCCTTATCAAGGAAATATTTTAATCTGGTCCCGACTGGAACAAAGAGGCAAAGCTGGGGCTTTCAGCATATTCGGGTCCCTCCTTCTACAATAGCGGAGCAGGAATTTCCATTCTGAGCCTCCCTGCTCTTTTGTGAGGGCCCGGGCAGGGCCGGCTGGTGACGGGCTTGTCATTTGATTAACAGAGAGAATTTTTAAAAAGGAATGAAAGGTGATTTAATATCTGTGCTTGGTCTCATCAGCTCAGCTTGGGGATCGAGCTCTCAGCCCCGCCAGCTTATTAGTTATAACTATATAGCATGCATAATAAAACTGCTCATTTGCTCATTAATATTAAAATTATCATATTCAGAGCCATGGGCATTAAGATCAATCAAATCCTGGGATTTTCAGGTCAGATGCGAGATCTGCTTATGAGGGTTTTTTTTTATATTCCTCTCTCTCCCTTTTCTTAGAGCAAAAAACACCCACCCCTCAAATAAAACATGAAAAAAATGTAATATGAGCAAAGGTTATTATTTGGCTTCTTTGCTACATGTTTTAATTAGATTCTTTTATGGCGACATACGAGACGTGCCGTATTTCTTTTTACAATGCTTCATGATTATGAAAGTGTGTTTATGGGTCATTTTGAAAAACTAAATAAATGTGTTCCTAATTACTGTAGGATGAATTACTTTGGCTAAAAAAGCTGCTAAAGAATTTTCCATAATTTAGTTTTGTTACAACAAAAATAGTGTTCTGTGGTAGATGATACTGGGGCATAATATAATTTTATTTTAGGATAGTGAAAAGGTGGCTGGGATATTATTGGTTAATATTTTCCCCACCTATGTGGCCTTGGGTATGACAACAGAGAGCTTCAAAAATAAATAAATAAACTATATATATATATATATATATATATATATATATATATATAGTTTAGAATAATGCACTGATAAATCATGCACATTGAGACATTTAATGAAGTAAATGCTGATGCTGATTTTATGTATGTTTATGTATGTTTAACAGAACGCAGTGCGACATAACCTCAGCCTGCACAAGTGTTTTGTCCGGGTGGAGAACGTGAAGGGTGCTGTGTGGACCGTGGACGAAATGGAATATCAGAAACGCAGATCTCAGAAGATAACAGGGTACACACACACACAAATATAGTTTAAATGTCTCTCAGATGTTGTTACAGTCAGATTAATAGTAATAGTTCAACATTTGTGTTGTGTTCAGGAGCCCAACGCTGGTCAAGAACCTGCCATCCAGTCTGGGTTATGGGGCGGCTCTCAATGCCAGCTTACAGGTAACGTGTGTGTGTGTGTGTGTGTATGTGTGTGTGTGTATGTGAGGTTGGCACAGGCAGTGAGAGTCTAGAAGGACACCGTGTGGTAGAGGCAGGTACCTTCTCCTCCAGCCCAGCCTCAGATTGATAGCAGCCTGTGCAAATGCGAGGGCATAATCATTAATATTTATCCAAACTGTCATAAATGATTTGGCTTCGCAGTGTCGGCCAGCGAGGTGCTCGTGGCAAAAACTTTAAAATTTAATTACTGTATATAACTTTAATGTGCAGGAGGCAAAAATGTCAGGAGTCTTTTTTTTTTCTTTGACTGTTTTGAGGTAAAGTTTTGGATGGTTTCATTATCATGTGGATGCTTGGGCTTTCTTTATTCGCTGTTCATTTCAGGCCTGTCTTGTAAGGTGAAGAGAGTGTTTTTGCAACTTGGAAACTTTCCCATTTGTTTTTCTTCCTGCCACTTTGTGGCAGTTCTCATCTGTTTTATCATACGGAGAGACTGATTCTTCAGCAATAATTCGGAAGTAACTCAATAAAAAAAAAAGAGGAGATAATCTTGAACGAGCTGGAAGCCGTGCACTATGACAAGCCGCCTGCTGAAAAGGCTTGAAAATGCTTGAGTGTAACTATTCTCTCTCTCTTTCTCTCATAGGCTGCGTTGGCGGAGACCTCTTTGCCGTTGCTGGGTAATCCAGGCTTGATGAATAGCGCGTCAGGTATGATGGGGGCGAGTCCTCCAGGACTGATGAGCGGCAGCCCGACCGGCCTATTACAGGGCACCACGCACGAAGATCTCAACGGCACACTAGATCACCTGGACACTAACGGACACAGCAGTCCCGGATACTCCCCACAGACCCAACTGTGAGTTCACACTTGCATTTAGACATAAAAAGCACATTTGAAGATATTTAAAAAAAATATTTAGTAGGATGTAATGGGCAGGGCTTGATTTTATCCCACAAGATTTGCTTAGATTATGAAAAATAGACTTATTTTATTGGCTAATAGTGCTTGTTTTTTAATCAGCTGAAAAGAAAAACGACATAAAAATGATGTAAAATTGTCAAATTAAAATGTGAAAAAAAAGGCCAGTGACATTTAAAAAAAAAAAAAAGTTCAATTATGTTTTGTATTTAAGATTATTATAAAAAATAAAAATATTATTTATAATAAAATGTTGAAAAAATATATTTTGTTCTTTCAGATCTGGATTTTTAGCACTGAACTTGCAGTGGTAAGAATATTTGCATTGTTCCTAAATTCCATTTAAATTTCGTATGCTCAAAAAAAAAAAAAAAAAAATCATCTAGACCTGAGGTTAAGTGTACATTTGGTTCTTGAATTACAGCTCTTACCTATAAATAGGTAAGAAGTGAAAGGCTGCCATAATTATAGATTCCCTTGTAATTACCCCACCGTCCACATCGCAGAGGTTTAGATGTTATATTTTATGCAAGACTGTTCCTATTAATATTTAGAAGCTAACTATATCATTAATTACTTTAAAATCTTTGCCTTTCCATCTTTTTTAATGGCTCACAGAGAGAGAGGGAGAGAGAGAGAGAGAGAGAGAACAGGCTGATGAAAGATTAATGCGGTGCCGGTCGGAGGAATGGTGATATAGAACATGTGCTCACCCTAATCAGTGATGTCACTCATGCTGGATGGCTGTGTTTACCAAGCCAAAGATAGTAGCATGAACGTTAAGGGCAGCGGGAAGTGTGTCGCACGCCGTCAGACTCGCGTGCACACACACATTTGAGTTTCATACGTTTCAGTTGCTAATGCTAAGCCGAAGACCCTATTAGCTTAAAAGAAAAAAACACACCGCACGCTCTAAGAATGTGTGTTAATAGGAGTGTTTTTGATTCAGAAGTAGGACAGTAGTGTGAAGTGGGCCAAATCTGAGATCCAGACAGAATCCCTGTGTATTCACTCCCTCAGGTTATTTAACTTTTAATAATGGACAGTTAAGTCTGGTGTTTTTAGACCCCTCTCTCTCTCTTTCGCTCTTTCTGCCTATGCGTCTTTCATATTTTCTCTCTCTCTGGCTGAAGCGTTAAGACATAAATACTCAATAAAGGTGAAAACTCTCTTACATGACCTGTACATGCCCAAAATGGAAGAAGTATGTTTTGCGAGTGGCTGTTTCTGGGCTGTATTTAATAATGAAGAAGCTAAAGAGGACAACACATCCGCATTTTGTCTCCAGAGAAACGGAACAATTAGACTAACCTTTCTCTGAACATGTTGCATTAATGGCAGATAACCACGTGTGTACACATACAGTACTGGTCAAAAGTTTGGACATATTACTATTTTTAATGTTTTTTTAAAGAAGTCTCTTAAGCTCATTAAAAATACAGAAAAAAACAGTAATATTGTAAAATATTATTACAATTTAAAATAATGGTTTTATATGTTAATATACTTTAAATCGTAATTTATTTTTGTGATGCAAAGCTGAATTTTTGTCATAATTTGATGATTTGATACTCAGCTATATTGGAACCTGTGATACTTTTTTCAGGATTCATTGAATAATAAGTAAAAAAGAACAGCATTTATTCAAAATAGAAATATTTTTGAACAATACCAGCCTTTACTATCACTTTTTATCAATTTAACACACCCTTGCTGAATGAAAGTCTTAATTTCTTTTTTTTTTTAATAAAGAAAAAAAAATACTGACCCCAAACTTTTGAATGCTAGTGTATATTGTTACAGAAAATGTCAGCATTGCATCACAAAAATAAATTATATTTTAAAGTATATTAAAATAGAAAATCATTATTTAAAATTGTAATAATATTTCCCAAAATTTCTGTTTTTTGCTGTATTTTTTATCAAAAAAATATTTTTAAATATTTTTACTTCCAAGCTTTTGACCGATACTGTATATGATTTTTGTTGTATCTTGTTCAGAGGAGAACAATTTTAATAGCTTTTTTAGAGCTTTAAGCAAAATACAATATGATAATCTGACAGTTTATTCAATATAAAATAATGGATTTATTAATGGTCATTTTATCCAGAGAATTCTGCATTTTTGCTCATTGTTTATCCAGTTTCACTCAATTCATGGAAGTAAAATGGGTTGCAAACTGCTCATTTACTCATTTTTTAAGAGATGATGTGCAGTCATTTTAAAAAAGCAAGCTTATTTTGAATATTGATGTTTTTCAGAATATAAATAAATACAAATATTTAATCACTATTTGCTGTGACTGACCAATCAGAATCAAGAATTCCAGAGAACCACGTAATAAAACTTGTTAAACCAACATGTTCGCACAAAATAGCGGTGTTTGGCGTAATAGTCATCTCTGATCATTTTGGTTGAGGGAAGTGTCTTACTCAAGCACTGTGCCAGTGTCTACACACACACACACACACACAGACTGGCACAGACTCCGGCTCCAGATTTTCTCATGCCAGCCTCTCATTAAAAACTAAATGTCTCATCCTGACATCTTAATACAGTGGAAAAGGGACGGCGAGGACTAATCATTTCTCTTTTCCTCTCTCCTTCCTCCTCCGACCTCACAAGCATGCCGCTGATTTATAATTAATGCAAATGAAAGCTGTAAGCCATGCTTCTTCACATTAGGAGTAAAGGCCTGTGTCGAGCTTAATGGCCAGTGGAACGTCGGACCGACCGGGATCATTTGTCTCGCCGTAATATCTTTAACTATATCTGTTTGTTATTGTACGATAAATGTGGCCAGCGGGACATTAGGTGAGCACCGACGGTCAACGGTGTCTTTTGTAGTCCCATCAAACATGACAAAATTGATGTTTACTAACATTGTAGCTTCATATTATGGCTGGTGAAGATACTAATGAGAGAATGGCATGATGGGATATTCTCACCTAAATTAACACTGGTTGAAGACCAAATATTGATCATTTGTGTATACTGTATATAAGTATGTATCAGTTTGTTATTATACAATAAATGTGAGGGACAAAACATTACCCCATTTTTTTGATGACAAAATAGATGTTTCTTAACATTGTAGCATCATTATTATGACTATGATGGCGGGAATAAACAATTTACATAAATGGAAAAAGTTGCAAAAATTATGCACAATAAAGTAATTTACATAAAACTCTGGCAAAGAAAGTAAAACCCCTTTAGTGACAGTCGACAACCTCTTTTATAGCCCTGTTTTTTGTATTGATGATAAAATAGATTGTTAACATTATAGATTCATTGGTATGGCTGTAATGCCTGCTAATAATGAAGACAAATTAAAATAACAAAATTGCAGATGAATATACAAATTAGAGCAAGCCATGATGGGATATTACCAACTAAATAGACCAAAGCTTGACCCTTAAGTGTATATCAGTTATTGTAAATGTGGTGGACGGAAAGTTACACTTTTTTAATTGCAAAAGGATCACTATTATAGCTGAGAGTACATAAAAGTACAACAAAGTTGTAAAATTATGAGAAAGAACTTCTCGGCAATGTCTTGCATAGCACAGTTTTGTTACAATGACAAAATAGATGTTTACAAATGTTTTTATGGCTAATTTGGCAATAGAATGAACAGGAATTCTGATAATGAATTCCATAAAATTATGAAAATTATATAAAACTTTCAAATTAGTAAAACGAACAACAACTATAGTAATGGCCGACGGTGCTAGAGTATCTACCCAAGATTACACTGTGTGACAACCAGACACTATTGTGCTTGAATTAATTGCTTTAATAAAGGAGGGAGAACTTTTTAATTCGCATTCGCAGGTATTTCTTGAGGGTGTGAAATATATCACTGTGGTGGTCCGGCAGAGTCGTCCCATTTCTCTCCAACGCACGTAGCCGAGTACAGGAGACAGAAACATCCTGGCGCTTCCACATCTGAATATTAATCTATTTTGCTATAAATATTAAAGTAATCTGTACCTTTTAAAATTCTTTTCATATTCAAAGTTCCCCGTGCCATTGATGAGCGCGACCCAGGAGAGAGCAGCCAGACACGGCCTAATACAGAGACTAGTTGATAAGGATTCCTCTCTCTTTCTCTCTCTCTCTCCAGTCCAGCGGGATTTCCTGATGCATCCGACGTGTCAGAAATAATTAGGTTTTGTCAGATTTATCATGGTAGCACAAACCTCTCTCCCTGCCAAGGGCCCGAGATCATGTTAAGCCTTGTTTGTGTATGACAGAGTTATTATTCTTGTTAGTAACCTCACTTCCGCCCTCTCTTCGGCATCTCGCCGCTCCTCGCCAAACCGCTTCGTTTTTTTTTTTTTTTTTTTTTTTTACCCTCCTCCCTACATTTATTGACAGTCTGTAAAGATATTCATCCATTTGGAGTTAAAAACATGGATCATGGTGTCCGAGGCAACTGGCAGTCTGAAGTTGATTAATGGTGGAGTCTAGCTGCAGGTTGTCTCCTCACTTGAGAAGTGCCACCACGGCCCCTGCATATTAACGAAGGCCTGCACTTTCTATTAACAAGATAAAAAAAAAAAAAAGCTCTACTCTATCCCACCCACCCAACAAACCCCCCCTCTTTGCTCCAGGGGCGAGAGGATGAGAAATTCTCCATTATTTATAATGGGGCTGCAGCTACTTCTTTTTTCCCTTTTAAATAGCAGGTGCCATCAGTAAACTTCTCAGCGGCGAGCATATTTTACTGTCAACGCTTCCGCATTTCCACACGCGCTACATTAATCGGGGTTTAATTGCTGTTAACGCTTTTTTTGCGACTTTGAAAACATGGACATCTAGAGTTAAGGGTGTCTCCAGTGCCATGTTGAATGCGTGCCAGTGGCGTGTACCTAATCTTTATTTTGTTATGATTATTACACTTTTATTTCATTACAGTTTTGTACTTAGATCTTAAAGTTGCATTTCTATTGACAACGCTTACCGGTACTTATTTTGACATCTTCCTGGAATACTTGATTGTTATTGGCCAGTCACTGCATTTTGAAGAACTATGCTAGTTGTCTCTTCCCTTCTCATATAACAAAATTTGAACTCTAATCAAATGTAATGTACATTTATTTATTTAGTAAGTAAGTAAGTAATAAGTGGGATCATGTGCAATTAGATGATTTTTATCGCAAAATAAATCTCTTAAATGGTCATATGTGACCCTGGACCAAAAAAACAATCATAAGTCGCACGGGTATATTTGTAGCAATAGCCAACAATACATTGTATGGATCAAAATGATCGTTTTTTCTTTTATGTCAAAAATCATTAGAATATTAAGTAAAGATTATGTTCCATGAAGATATTTTGTAAATTTCCTAACGTAAATATATCAAAAATTCATTTTTGTGAGTGGATGCGCATTGCTAAGGACTTCATTTGGACAACTTTAAAGGCGATTTTTATCTTTTTTTTTTTTTTTTTTTGCACCCTTTCAAATAGTTGTATCTCGGCCAAATATTTCCCTATCCTAGCAAACCATACATCAATGGAAATATATCAATACATCAATATTTATTCAGCTTTCAGATTATGTATAAATCTCAGTTTCAAAAAAATTGACCCTTATGACTGGCTTTGTGGTCCAGGGTCACATATAAGATCATTATCACCATTGGGATCTGTAAAAAATAAATAAATTAATAAATAATACCTTTATTCAGAAAAGACATTAAATTGATAAAAAAAATAAAAATAAAAAAATATTAAAAAGATTTTGATCATCTGTTGTTTACGCAGGCCTCCAATTCACGTCAAGGAGGAGCCACTGAACATGGACGACGAAGACTGTCCGATGTCATTGGTGACAACAGCCAATCACAGTCCTGAGCTGGATGATGACCGGGAGCTTGAGGAGGGCAACCTATCGGAGGACCTGGAATGACTATTTTGCCCCACCCCTCCGCTGTGGCTCTGCCCCTTTCAGGCTCCGCCCTTCAACTAATCCACAACCACCGCAAAAGCAAAAAGACTGAACGCAGGAGGCGGGAGTATTTATTTAGCATGCATCTGGAGACTGGCCCGAAGAAAATCTATACAGCAGATCTTTAGGGACCACAGATGGACAGACATGAGACGTCTGCTTTTTAAAAACAAACATAAAAGGAAGAACAAAAGGACAAGACTTCATTCGAATCAGCTTGGCCACCACACACAACAAACACGAGGCTCATGGACCGAAAAAGACAGAAGTGAAACGGGAGCGAGTCCGTTCTGTAGAAAGCCAACGGCCACATATACTGCCAAAAAAAAAGAAGTTTTAAGTTTGTGAATATCCAAGCCACAGTAGTCGTCGGTGTTAGATGCAATTGCTGGTTCAATTCAAGTTGTTGCTCTGTTATTTTTTGCACATGAGTAGTATCAGAAATTAGTGTCACTGCCTGTATGTCGAGAAAAAATTTAAAAACAAGAAAAAAAAAAAGCTGTTTTTTTTGTTGTTGTTGTTGTTGTTGTTGTTAATTTTTTTTCATCGTTGCCGTTTTGTTCCTCCCGCGACTTAGCTTATGTTCATTTCAAGTCATGTTTGCGTCACCACCAACTGTAAATGGCATTTCTTAAAGTCACGTCAATAACACAACCGTGGTATCAAGACTGTTGCAGCCGTCCAAAAACAAGTACACAAAAAAAGTAGGTCTCGAGTCTCACTAGCTCTGTTTCTGCTGAAAACGTGAAATGTGATTCAGTTCGCACCACGCCGAGAGGAAAAACCTGAAAGAAAAAGATGCGTTTCTGCATATTCTTCTAGTCTCTTTACCTCCTTGTTCTAAAGCTTTGTCTACCTGCAAAGAGTCACAGGCAACAGCTAGAAACCAAAGCCAACACTATCAACGGCCAATAGCTTAGACAGAAGCCGCCAGACTCTTTGGTCAGACTTCTGTGACTTTAACTAGTACAAAGAGAAGCTTTTTTTCCACTAACTACCTTCGAATAACCTCTGGGATTGTCTCCTTTAGCCCTGTACAAAGATAAAGTGATTTTGATGTAATTTGATCAACAGACAGAGCTCTCGCTCTGGCCTCGTGATGTCGGTCGACCCTGTTTGCGAATGAAACGGGAAGACCTCGATTCAACTGCCGTCATGAGGTCCGGGTAGAGCAAGAGAGCAGCTATAAATGGATCATGACCAAAATAACCATTTGTGGAAGTGCAGAAAAAAGTGTTTTGTTTTTTTTTTATTTACTTTTGTATTCCTTTTTTTATTATTATTATTTGCGTAAGCCATCATGTCATCGTTTTTACTAGTGAAATGTACTGTTCATTGTGACTGTCCAGCGTGTCATGTCTTATATCCGTCAATTTCTTCAGAGCCGAAACCGAAAAATATAATAACCAAACTTTAAGATATCTAGTGAAGCCAAAAAAGTCATGATTTCAAGTCGATATGAAATGATGTGGCTTGGTTATATTGTAAAAGCAAATAACAGAGCCATGACAGGAAGAGGACGAATCCTTTTCCCGCTGACGTTTGCTTTGCTCCATTGATTCAGACTCATTGTATAATTCATGGCTATATGGACACAGCTAGTGTTGGATCATGGGAAGGTTTGTGGTTAGACCATGTATGGTGTATAAGTAGCAACCGGTTATTTGAGGCGAAACAAGAAGTGATCGCTCGCTTTTATTTGAAAGTTGCTGATGTCATCGAGGAAAAGTGGTTGTTGCTTTAAAGTTTGTTTCTTTTTCAGTCAAACCAAAGTTATACAGATTTCTGCCTCTTCTTATACAGCAGATGGAGATGAAAATAACACAAAGCCTGTTTCCTTTTCTTCTTTCGCTTTCTTTGATTGTTCTCTAATGCAGAAAACCCATTTGAAACGGATAACTGCTTTGTGTTGTAACCGATAATGTCAAAGTTTGTATCTGTCTGTGTGAAACATACTGTGCAGTTGTTCCCGTTTCGTGCCAAACCGAGGGGTTGGCTGCTAGTTTAGCACACACACACACACACACACACACACATGCATAAAAACACACACTCACACACTAATAAGACAGCGGAACTGGATCCAGGAACAAAGCGTATCCCTTATCCTTTGCTGGAGTCAGCAAATTGACTTGAAGATGACATTCATAATAATTTTATGGCACCAAATATAAGGACACAGCGTCTTTGAATAAGAAGATACAAAAAGGGTTCTCCCACTTATCCAAAAAAGGCTTCTACCTCTTCACAATACGAAAAAAATGGCAGATTGCACGAGTCGTTAGAACGCCACCGACACATTTCTCCGCCTAATTCATGCAGGACGTCGCCAAAAGCGCCAGTTTACATTCCCAAAGGCAGATGTGGAAGGTTTGCATTGATCTAGTTTGTCCTCAGACATTTGTAGAATGAATATGTAAAAATACCTGTAAGGGGATATTGTGTTATTAAAAAAATGCATGTCTAAATTCATTTGGTGGACTGGAAATAAGAATTAATTACCACATATAATAATAAACGTCAGGATGATGATGTTGATGGACTAAGTGCATAAAGTGTGCATACCTCAGCTATACTGTTTCCGGGGGAGGAGGATGATGATGATGATGATGGACAAAAGAAACTCTCAGCCACAGAATGCATATTACCTGTAGAGTTTGCATGGGTTTTGTAAAAACATTTAAAAAAATGTCTAAAATAGTTGCTTGCACATAATACCAGAAGAACCTCCAGATTGGCAATCTCCTCCAATAGATTTTAGGATTGTCTGGGTTTTTTTCTGGGATGATTTTGTCTGTATTTTGATAATTGTGCATATTATGTAAAAAGATACAAAAAAAAAAATGTTGGTGGACCCATGAACTTACCAGACATTTTTTTCTAAGCTAAAAAGATCAGTGTTTTTTTTTTTTTCCTGAATTTCATGAATTTTTACTGTTCTCTCATTGCTTGCTAAGAATAGCAAACCTGCTTTTCCTGCATCTGCGTTGCGTAGCTGTAAGGCTTTTCCTAATGTGTGTATTTATTGCTTGTACCTCTGTGCATACGTTCTGAAGCATTACGTCTGGCAGTTGAGTCATGTATCCTTTCTAATAACTATCATTCTCTGGGAATATGATCCCCTATGTATACAGTAAATTGGGACTGTAGCAAAAAAAAACATGTTTATGTAATTGGTGAATACCTTTTGGTTGTTTTTGCCTTTTCGTTTGGTTTCGTTTCCTTCGAATCGAGACTGCTTTTTGATACTTTTCATTACCGTGTACTGTGTCCATATGTTACGGATTTCTGCGAGAGTAGAGGTCACGATTGAGAACTGTAACGGCCGTTATTATTTTCTGTATTCATGGCTTTTCACTGCTGAATAAAATAAAGGACCAAAACTAGGATTTGAAAAGCAACTGTCTACCTCCAACATCAGGGAGTTCTTACTTTTTTTTGTACACATATATCTTTTATTCTACAAAGACGCAGCCTGTGGAAATGGGGCTGCATTATGCTTTTATGCAACGTGGAGGAATTTGTCGCAGGAACTCAAAAACAGCTCTGAAAAGAGAGGCGGGGAAAAAGAAAAACAATAAAACTTTAATAGCGGACTTACACAGCTTTGTTCCGGCTCCCAGCACCTCGAGTGTTGTTTAGATGAGGCGAGAGGCGCCGCCCGTGCAGCCAGAGGTGCGCGTAATGGACGCGGCCCGTGTTCTCCGTCCTCGGCTTTGATCTGAAGAGAGTGTGGCCCAGCGCAGCTTACTTGAAAAGGCTATTTGGGACGCAGTCAGGCCTCTGTGGGGGGAAACATGGAGCGCATCCTCCATGCATTTTTGCTGCTTTCTTTCGATCTGAGGCCCCCAGTTGAGTTGCAGTGTGTGTTATGTGTTTACATGAACGCTGAAAGCGCGGTGTAGAGGATCGGTTTATTTTACAAGAAATAATGCATAGCGCTGGGCGTTCATGTAGTCGAGTTGCTGAGATCCTTTGTTATTGACTTTTCTGCACTTTATAACCAAACAAAAGTTAAAAAAATGATTGTTTTGAAACAGTCACGCCCCAAACTCACACTATTGGTTGAGCAAATCTTGCTGTTTCAAGACGCTAATACATACAGATTGATGATTAATCCAATAAATATGACAAACTTTCAGTGGTTTTTGCATTTTAAAGTGGACCTATAATGCCCTTTCACAAGATGTAATATAAGTCTCTGGTGTCCCCAGAATGCGTCTGTGAAGTTTCAGCTCAAAATACCCCACAGATCATTTATTATAGCTTGGCAAATTTGCCCCTATTTGGGTGTAAGCAAAAACACGCCATTTTTGTGTGTGTCCCTTTAAATGCAAATGAGCTGCTGCCCCCGGTCCCCTTTCCAAAAGAGGGCGGAGCTTTAACAGCTCGCGCTCAACAACAATAAAGCTGGAGAATCTCACGCAGCCAAAATTAGGATTATCAGTAACGGTGTTCAGCCTTACATTGTTCAAACCGGAGTCGGACGCTGATGGAGAGACTCAGGAAGAAGTTACAACTTTTAGAATGAAACTGGACGTTTCTGAATGGTTAGTGGATAAATTTATGTAGTTGCTGTGAAGTTGATTCAGCTCATCAACTAGCATGTGCCGTCATGTAATCTTTTTTGCAAAACCCACATGGACGCCCACTATACATAGCGTACCTGTTTGGCAAACAGAGCCATACACACCAGGCTAACGTTTATGATTGCTATCAAATACTGTGAATGGTTTAACATTTTTTCAAAATATCAAATATCGCTCGGACAGAAACGTCCTTTTTTAGTAATCGAGCTTGCCAGGGTCAACTTGCAGGTTATCCAAGCTAATGAGACTCTAAATAGTGTTCTGTGCAGCCAATGACAGAACAGTTAGCATGCTTAGCTCAAACTTTTGCTATGGCGTTAGAACTGGTTACCGTTTTCGCTTGCGAAAACAGAATGACGGCACCGTGGAAGGAAACGTGCAGATTAAGGGGTGATAATATTATAATAAGATCCCCTTCCTACGTCACTAGGGGATCGAAATCTGAACGGCTTGTTTTTTCACATGCTTGCCGAGAAAGGCTTGCCAAAACAAAGTTACTGGGTTGTCCTTTTTCACATTTTCTGGGTTTGTAGACCTGATTATAGCACTTAACACAGAAAAAGTCAGATTTTCATGATATGCCCCCTTTAATTTAGCTCAGGATAAAAAATCTTTAAAAATTGCACACTGTACCTTTAAGAAAAATAAGCTTGTGGGACTTAAATGATCTTATTTCATATCCTGGTTTTACTCTGATCAAACAAATGAACCCTTTTCCCAAGGAAACGGCACGTTTTATTTGAGGTCAGCGCAGACAGATGCGATTTAACCTCATTTCTGCCTTTGAAATTGAAATGCGCTGACCACAAATTTGCAAGAAAATTGTAAAAAAAAATACTAAAAGCAAACTTGTCAAATTCACGAGCTGGTGCTCAGGCAGGCCGTGTTTGAACCTGAATCCCTGGTGTGACCTGGTGCTCATTTTCATGCATAACAGTTTTATCTTGACTGCTGGGCCGCTCCGTTAGTGGCTTTTTACTCTGAAGGGATTTGACTTTACCACAAAGACCGAGCTAACAGGCCCCTGAGAATACGTCTTTTAGCAGGTTCTCCACTGGTCACTGAGAAGAATTTGGATTTTTTTTTTTTTTTAGATTTCACCCAATCAAAACGCCCCCCTGCGCCCAGTTTGCTGCAGTTACTCCAGCTGTTTCCACGTCGCACTACCTCTCAGGACGCTATTCTTCTGTGCTTTTTATGCACTTGGAAGTGTTTGTGAATTCAAGTGAGGATGGCACAACGTGCAACAAGGGCCGCTGTGTACCACACAACATCAGAGCGAGAGCAGACATTAAAGTGTGAGCCACATTACAGACCGCTCTTTCAAAGGCCATGAAATAATAATGGCTTGTGGTTAGAGGTATCCGTGAGTCACATTTGCTGCTTTTCATAAAGTGGAGTTATTTACAGAGCAATGAATAAAAGAATGGCATAGAGGTGCAAGCCTTTTCCACATGAACTGAGAGAGCTGAAATAGGTCAGCATACATTTTGTTCTTTAGGTATAGGTCTTGTCACAAACATCCACTGGTGCCATAGACTACTAATGACAATTACATGTACACATTAAAGGGTCTATATATAATAATTTTCATGTATTAATTGCTTTTTTTACTGCCAATGTGTGAACAGCTTGCAGCGAAACTTAAGAAACGAGACCCTTCCTTTCTTCCTCGGTTTTCTATGAAAGCCTGTAGACTGATTTTTATGTGAAGGACTCGGGGCGTTTTAGCCGGGAAAATCAAAAGGATGTGACGTTTACGCGCGCTCCCGAGAGCCTCTCATCCGTTCTATAGCTAACACATGAAATGAATGCTGAAATGAAGAGCCATTCTGTACTGTAAGTGTAAATTTGTCATGCAAGGAAAAGGGATTAATTCAAACTACAGTCTCACATAGCCATATATATCCAAGTTATAGCCTTAAATACTTATCAAACTATCATAACAGTGTAATTTTAAATACCTCATCTGTCGACATGATGCCGGTGAATCGCAGAGCTGGTGTAAACATTGCCTGCAAAGGTATTTCCAATGTCTTTGTGGGTCTAAGCGAAGAACGAAAAAGAACTTCGCTGTGATTATATCACGTTCAGTTACGTGTGCGCGAGGACGAGCAATAAGTTGCCAGCTGCAGTTCACTTAACGGCCACCGCTGTCGCTATCAAGGGTTTGTGAAATATATATATATATATATATATATATATATATATATATATATATATATATATATATATATATATATATCCCCTTTAATGTTTTAAAGGATTTTTCGGGATTTTTCAGTCAAAATCGATGAATTGTCACAGAAATAAATAAATAAATGTGTCCCTCAGTTCATATAAACAAGCAAAGAATCATATTTACATTGAAACACTCTAAGAATGGAAGTCTATGGGGCAAGAGATTGGTTTAAAAGCAAAATGTGAAGATTCTAGGAATTTTTTAATGAAAATTGTTTCTACACCAGTGTATTAATTATTCTGTGCAAAATGTTTAATATACAAGCTTTAAATTCTCAGGTCTTCCTTTTAGCACTATTTTTTTAGGCGAATGAACATGTAAGTGACTGCAAAAAGTCCCACATCATGTAACATAGTAAAAAAAAGTTGATAAATGTTAACTATACACAGACATGTACATGTAAGTGATTTTAGTGTCATGTTTAAACATGTTTGTGATTCTTGCAGCTGTACTTTCAAAACGGTGTATATTTTAACATATATATAGTGCAATGCCCCACTGACTTCCATTTTAAATGCATTACACGTGATTTTTGTTTGTACAAACTGAGAGGCCTGCTGAAATGATCGTGTATGATAGTCGACTGCATCTTTAATATGGCAGTATGTACATACAACTGCCTAATTTGGTTGTCGCTTAGCAAAAGGCATCAAAAATTGTGCTATTTTGAAAAAAAATATATCATTGGGTTATAGATTCAGAGGCCAAAAGTGTCCCTCTTCACTCAGCCCTGACACTGTGTTCCTGCTCTCCATTGGGGACTCGCCTGCGGCTGCAGAATCGCCTGCTAAATAGTCCGAGGCGATGGCAACGCTAATTGAGATCATCATTATTATAATTGCAGCTCCTAAAAAAGTGTGTCTTAAATAATTTGCATTGCTCTCGAGTTGATATTGGAACACACTGCAAAAAATAATTGCATGGCTTCAAGGCACGTTTGGGTTGGACAGCTCCCTCTCTGTCTATCTGTCTCCCTCTGTCTCTCCTCCTCAGGGTTGCCGGTGTACACCCTGTCTCCTGGATGGCCCCATTACTGATTTGCTTTTCTGCACCGCCACAAAAACCCCTGACACATTATATCACAGATCACTGAGCCACTTAAAGATGCGGACGACCATTTGGATTAAAATGCAAGACTTATTGTGGATGTTTACAGCAGTGTAAAAATACATCAGATAAAAAAATTGTTTGATGAAATGTAACTTAATGTAAGGGGTTAACAACAAGCATTGGTGCAATTAAGAGGAATGTATAACATCATAGTGAGGGAAGTTTATTTATATATAGCACAATAATACATCATTCAAAGTTATTCACATAAGCAGGT